>NW_009614548.1:107558-114310 GCF_000690535.1 Cariama cristata | reverse complement strand
CATTGTTTCAAAACACATTGTATTAAAAAGTAATTTCAACCCGTCATACATTGTATGACTATCCAAATGCACAGAAAGCATAATGGTGTATTTCAAGTACTGGATGAAGCTCATGAAAGTGTTTTCCCTCCTTTGTTCCACTGCTTTTAATTCTAAGTCCCAATTAAACAGCCTTCTGTAATTGATTTGACATTTAAATGTTGGATGTTGCTAATAGTAGAAAACCCAACAAAACAACCTCCAATTCATCTATATTATTTTGTTTACAAAATAGTAGGCATTCACAGCATTTGTAGAGCTGAAAGAGTATGTGACACAGTGGCTAGGTCTCACACTCTATAACTACATTATTGAAGCAGCGCAATGCTGTGATTTAGTGCAAATAGCAATGTCCAAACTTGGAGCAAACCTAAGATGATTTAACATGAGCTTTCATTTTGGCCATACTGGAGCCTGGACTTTAACTAAAATTTGGGAAGGGAACAGTATTTCTCTAGTGTGGGCAGGCTGTAGGCTGGGTTTGTTCTCCAGATGCCTTACAAGTTGCGTCAGGGATGTTGTTTGACAGACTGCGAGCATGAAATTCAGGACAGCCCCTGCTCACCTTGCACTGGGCGAGTTTCCGAACTCTAGCCTGATCCTCCTGTGCCTGCTACCTCTGTGCTCAGGTCACTTTGTCTCTTGCAAAGCAGCCAAAAGCTGTTGATAATCACTTTGTACAGGTTGACAGGAAAGTAGGGTAATTGAAGTGATATTATATGCAACATAAGGAAATTTGTACTCATACTTCAGGTATTCCAGAAATCGGAACTGGTGTGTGACCGAGGTGTTTTCTCAAAGATGATTACTGCTTTAATTATGGTAATTAAAAGTACCATGTAATTCATTCTATCTCATAGGTTAAATGTTTGAAAGCAACATTAAGTTGCAACTGAGTATCACAGCTTCTTTTTACTAGAAATCTTTACAGTCATTTTAGAACAGTGTTCTAAAGTGATGCTTGTTGTCCTGCAATTACTGGAGTTACATATTTTTAAACTGGGAGATTTTACTCCCAGTGAAACTTATGGGAGCTCCGGAAGGATCTTGGTATTTGAGAATTTAAGCTGAAATTATTCATGTTTTAAAATCCTCCTCACACAAAGTTTAAAAGGGTAGCCATTTGAATCTTGAAATTGAGAAGTACCTAGGATGGGGAAAAGTGTGTGGTTTTAGTCGTCACACTGAAATTCTTTGTAATGAGCTCGGCCCGGTAACACAACACTCCCAAATTTGAAAACTTTGGTTTTGGTGGGCCCGTGTGTATGTAGGGAGCTTGTTGGCCATTTAAATAGAGACCAGAAAACGAATACTATTTCTTAGATAAATTAAATGTCTTATCTTAGGTACTATTGGAAAATGTGGATTTATGCCAACAATAAAGACAAAATGAGATGAAAATCAGATCCTCGGAATTCAAAAGCATGGAATAGTCGTCTTATGAATGACAATTCTGTATTTTGGGGAGGTTGTAAATATAAAATGTTCTCTAGACCATATGTTGTGATATATCCAAGGAACCTGAAAATATGGTCCTCTGTCTTTTCTAGTTTCTCACAGTTCTGGTATGATGACATTCATTTTTAATTCACTCTTTGCTCTATTTTGAGAGGCAGTTTTACATCTGAAATTAAGGCATAGTACTAACAATATGACACATACAGTATGTTATTGTTTGCAGCCAGAAAGTGTATACTAATGCACCGGAAAAATCTGGAAGAGATGACACTGAAATCTGGGCTTGCTTCAGCCGCCCACTTACAGACTGCTGATCTGGCAGCGTGCAGACATAGACTTACACCCAGAAATCTGGGCAAATCCAAGCCGTGGGCAATGATTTACACCTGCAAAGAGTAGTCCTGATTCAACTTGCTGTTCTGCTGCTTTGCATATTTATAAGACGAACTGAAAGGACTAAGATTGACATTTCTGGTTCCTGTCAAGTTTCATCCAAGCCGTGGGCAATGATTTACACCTGCAAAGAGTAGTCCTGATTCAACTTGCTGTTCTGCTGCTTTGCATATTTATAAGACGAACTGAAAGGACTAAGATAGATTGACGTTTCTGGTTCCTCTCAAGTTTCATATGTGTACAGATATGTATACATGTCTGTATTTTGCTTTCACTTTATATCGTCTAACTTCATCATGATAAAAATTTTATTTTGGGAAGATAATGTAATTCAAATGGACAAGTACATCTTTATTTAGCTTTACATTACGTTTTAACATTAAAGCACATACATTATTCAGCTTTATCAGCTAAATTTGACTACGTTGGCTAAATCTTACTCTGACCATTCTTTCAATAAAAAAATCAATCAACTTTCCTGAATATTTCAATCCACTAACAAATAGATTTACACTGTAGTTCAAATCCAGTCACCCTACTGTATATTGAATATCTGTGTATAATAATAAAATGATCACAGCTGAAAGCAAAATATGATTACAATCAAAGTGACTGCTTATAAGAATAAATTAGTACTTTAGTTATCCATGTTTAAACATGTATTCTTGAAAGACAATTCTCTTAAGCACATTTCATAGGTTCTTAAATTCTGTCACATGAGGCTTTCCCCTTATTTTAAAAGTCCTCTATTCCTTCTAAGCGGCTAGAGGAATGTAACTTTGCAATGTAAATATGTTAATTTGCCTATTAGGTTTAGAAGAGTTTTTCTCTTGCCCATGGAGAAATGAGATCTTCCAGGCTTCTTGAGACAATCATCACTCAGAAGCTGGCCTTCTCTAACAGTCTTAACTCCTTTTGTTGAAGCCAGAGTTGAAACATTTACTGACAAAACACTTGTTTCCATTTCCTTGTGCGTAAACTAAAACTCTTAACTTTTTTTTTATGTATATCTATAATATGTGTTAGTAGCCTGTATGTTAAAAGGACAAATTTAAACTCAGGTTGTGTAGTAAGCTTCCTGTGTGGCTTCTCCCAAATACCTGCTCCCAAATACCACTCCTTGCCGTTTCCCTTGTGTGCCTGCTCAGCCAATCTGAGTCCTGAAACGGTCACTTCTTTATTTGTGTGTCACATTGTATAGTGCCGCACGCATTAGGTATTCATGTGGTCATTTATAACCTGTGCAGTTACAGCCACCTTAATCAACTCTCCTGCCCTTGTCCCACCAGGATTTAGCTGGAGGGCCTTTGCAATTCCAGACCTCTGAGGAATATCAGATTGCAGTGGTTTTAGCACAGTCTGCAAGAGAAATGTTTTTTACTTTTCAGATTTTTGTCTTCTCAGAATGTGCACAAACGCTGCTGAAAGTTAGATTTGTTGACGAGCTGGTCTGGGGACGGTTCAGTGCTAAAGCTGTGCCAATTAGAGATATCTTGCAAATCTAAGGAATACAAATGGAAACTTTATGCTCTTAGACAAGGAAGAGTTCTTGATTTCCATTGGCACAGGCTTTTAGCTCACAGCAGACTAAGATTATGACACTTTTTATATGTTGGAAATCTACTTTGCATAATTTGAGAGGTTTTAAAAAAAAAAATTATACTATTCCTCTCCCTCAGGGCCCTCTACAGTTGGAATCTTAGTACTAAGGGAGCCTGCTTTTACAAGCAGATGGATATGAAAAATAATCCTAATAAAATTTGTAAAACTTTTTAACATTTTTATAGGAATATATTTGTAAAATATATATGGAATAGAGGATGAATGATGGGTTTTTATGGCTTAATATTCCTCAGTTAGGATGACTTGCATAACTCCCTCATGGTTTTGCCACTGTTCATTTTATCCATTACAAATTCATGTTATGCATTTTATCTAAACATAAATATATGTATGTGTGAGTGACTAGTATGCATATATATTCAAACACAATATGTATATGTAAACACTCACACTGGCCTTCAAGGTTAAAACTAGAGAGATGTTCAAGCCAATGCGCCCACTCTGAGGAAGTGAAGGGGACTTTCAGAAAGCTGATGTTTTGCTGCGACTGTCTCTTCCCTATGCTGAATGGCTGTTTTCTCAAGCCTCCTCCTTAGTTTCACTCCATAGCTGCCGATTTACTCATTTTCCTTACTCTGTTCATTCACCTTTTCTCCTGGACTACCTGGCCATTCACTTTTCCTCCTTATTTTTATCATATCTCTTCCTAATGACACTTTTCCCCTGTCATAAAACAACATTTAAGGAATAAATGGTATTTGACACTAGGGATATGTTAATGCCATGTGATGTTTGTCTCATCACTTCTTCACATGTGTGTGTAGTTTACTTAAGACCTATGTAGTTTACTTAAAGCAAAGGTTGGTTTACCAGTCTAACTCAAGGGGAGTTTTGTTAATGCCATGTGATGTTTGTCTCATCACTTCTTCACATGTGTGTGTAGTTTACTTAAGACCTATGTAGTTTACTTAGACTGGTAAACGAACCTTTGCTTTAACTCAAGGGGAGTTTTATTGGTCCTTACTATTGTAGGCTTCAGTCTCCACAAGAGATGAAAAAGGCAGTTAAAGGAAAGTTTTAAGGGAAAAAAAGATGCATTTTAGAAGACTCTATAAAACATTTTAAAAGCAGGAGAATCAGTGAGAAGGATACTAAAATATGCATAGAGAGATGAATCAAACAACACATAATGTTGTAAGACTTAAAGATGTTCTGAATGAGCCGCTGAACATAGGTGAAAAACAGAATCAGAACTGCAATACCATTAAATACTGTGGGAATTACATTTGAGATAAATATAAGCACAAGAAAAAGTTGGTAGAAAATTATTCTGTCATCTAATTTTGCTGGCTAGTGAGAATCTATATGGCTATTAAGTCCTGAGTGGTTAGAGTCTTGGAAACCCTGCTGAAGGACACAAAGAGATCACAGTTATTAGAAGTGAAATGGGACACAATAGCTCCATTAGAACCCCCGTTTCTAATAGTCCTTTGCTGCTCTCTGAAGCGGTCAGCACGGCATCTGTCTGTTTCTGCACTGTAAATGGCTGAGTGTACTCTGCAAGTAATGTAATCAACTACATTGCTGATAATGCTTATAAAATCCTTGGTGACTGGGAAAGGACCTTTTTTACCTCAGATGTCAGTTCTAGAAGAGAACGTTCAGATGTAACAGACTCTGGTGTGTGTGGTGGTACAGTCCCTGATAAACCAGAGTGGAACAGAGGCTTAGAGAACTGTTTCACATGTAAAACACTCTGATAGAAATTTTGATGTCTGGCTTAGTTATGAAATAGGACATTTCTGAATAGGGACATGGCTGGGAGAAAGAACATTAGTGATGGGTGGAAGCATCAATGAGGTACGTAGTCCTGAAAAAGGAAAAGACCTATTGATTTTGAAAAGTGCTCTTAAAAATGATTCTAGACTATTTTGGGGTTGTGTGCCCATGTGTTTCAGGCCAACGATGTAGATCATTAATTAAATATTAGTCAAATGTATTTCAGGTTTCTTCTGAAATCACTTTAAAACTTGCACTTACACGTTAGATGTGAAATCAGACCTATAGACTGTTCAGAGCATGAACTGAAAATAGAATTACTTCTGTTCCTTTACCACTTATTTTTTCCACAGAAATTTTATTGTGTCTGGTCACTCTACAGAATTTATGATGCGCTTTATATGAATTGTGACTTACTTGGCTTTTTTAATATGACTTTATATTCAGAGTTTCTTAGTGGAAATTTGGTACTAAAACTCAAGTTTCCAGACTGAGGAAAGAGGGTGGATTTGTAGATTCAGGTCTGGAAGTCACCAGGTGCTGGCAAACTGCAAACAAAGCTGCGAACCGGCAAACAGCTCAGAGCCCAGAAGCAGCGACATCCCTGGTCACTGTACCAGAAACATCCTTAGTCAGAAACTACTACAGCTCATAAGAGGGAATCTGCTTGCAGGACAAAAAATAAAGAGGAATAAAGTTATTCAGTCTCAGAGGAGCCTGTGCTGGTGTATCTAGACTAGACCATCTTACGAGTCATGCCAATGTACACACATCCTGATGTCCCTTGGTCTCACTACTTGGCATCCTTTCTGTGCGCCTTCAGATCTTGCCAGTTCAGCTAGCTCTCTTGCAGTGTTTCCTCTCAAGTTTACTGGAATACTTAGTGGCAGGTATTGTTTCAATTCTTTGGTTTTAACGTCTCGTTGCTCCCCTCATTATCTCTATCCCACTCCTTTGTGTTTTCACTTTTAGTCAGCTGAGATCTCCTGATGTCCTCAGTCTTCCCACTCTTCAGTTCCCTCCCATGTAACGCTCTTTATCTGCACTCTGTGTCTTTGATTGCCCCCCACCCCATCCTCCTTTCTTCCATCTGCCACTCATTTTGTTCTTACTGGGCCATTTCCCCTCCGTTCCTGATTGAACTTCACCAATTTTCTTTTCTCTCTTCTTTTCCAGATTCTCACCGTTTTATTGCTTTGGCAGCATGAGGTACCTAATTTGCTTTCCATCCCCTCTTTTTAACTCCATTGGCCAGCTTGACTTTTTACTCTGTTCTTTGGCCTTGCTGTGCCTCTCCTCTGCTTTTATCACCTTCCACCTCCACTCTAATTATAAACACTGAATAGGGAAGCAGTTGGCAGTCAGCTTTGCGACTGCTAATGTCCTTTGAATGAGTCAGAACCTATGGAGCGAATGAAACGCAGCCCAGTTTAATTTGGTCAAGCTGTCTGTTTTTATAAGAGCATGAGTCCCAATCATATATTGCTGGTGTCACCATTTCCAGTGGCCTGGTGGGTGAG
>NW_009614548.1:78554-107523 GCF_000690535.1 Cariama cristata | reverse complement strand
GGAAGGCCCTTGCGCTCTTCCTTGGCACAGATGCAGCCAACTGTACATTTCAGGCTTTGGGGTTTTTTTTTGGATGGGAGTGTTTGCAGGGAGGGGATCCTATCTTTTCTTTGTTTTTTCTCTTTTTCTTTTCTTCCCATTCCCAAATTTAATTATTCTCTTTCTAGTGCCCCTTTTTTAACTTTATCCATCTTTAAGGCCAAGACTCTTGAAGATGGGTTCTGTCCTTGAAGCTGCAGAAGGTAGTCAGGCTTGGCGTTCCAATGACTTCTCTCAACTGCAAGAAAACTTAGAGTGGTTTCCCTTGGATTTGTAATTCCTGGTCAATTGACTGTCGTATCTAAGAACATGGAAGCACTGACTGAAAATTTCCTCACAACTGAGACATTTTAAGGCCTGTTGCCTTTGTAGATTCTCTGCCATCTAATACATTATGAGCTCTTACATCCACCCTTCTTGTAGACGTTTACAAGGTTCCTTTCCTCTGTCCATCTGCTTAGTTTTGCGTAACTTGTGATAATTTTAATTTATACTCCTTTGCAGTCAGCCAATGTGTTAAAAAACTGGGTGGATGAATGGTACAGGAAAGTGAGGGAAGAGCTTGTCAGATGTACACAGTAAGAGCATTTTTAAAAAGTCCAACTCCTGAGGCATAATGTCAAATGTGTCCTAAAAGTCTTAGCTGCAGCTCAGGTTTTTTCCGTACTGCCATTCTGCTGATGCAGGGAAAGGCAATTGCATTACCTTTCCGATGACTTACGGTAATAGTAATTACATATATGATGTTATTAGATTCTCAATATTCTGTGTTATGACAGTTATGATTGACTTATTGATGAATTCATTAATTCAATCCAGAGGACAGAGTTTAAATATTGACTTTTTAAGATTTTTCACATATAGGTTTGACAGGCTGAAAAATGTCTTAATGTCTAATTTACTGTTCTTTGAAATCACCAGCTTTTCCAGACTTATTAGTTTCAACAGTTATTAGGAAATAAAAGTCAATTAGCACTTCCAGTATATACCATGAAAAGATATTTCCCAAAGGTGTAAATGTGTTACTTGGTAAAATTGCTAGCCAGTTATGTCCTGTCAGTACCCAGGATGTGAAAGCTTTGGATACATCTAAATAATAATGAGAAAATCAGTTTACACTACTCATACTACAATAAGTCAATAAACAAAACTTCCCAGTGTCCTTTGGAAAGCTGTGAGGTACGCTGGGCTGTCGTTCCCATTAACAGATGGATAACTTAAAACACTGTGAAATTTTGTATGTGCATATTGAGTGGATGAGAGGAGTGACTTTCAGTGAATATATTAGTATTTTCTAACCTTCTTAAAGTGAGATATTTACTCTACGGAGAGGAGAAGAAATGCTGTTTTACTGAGATTCCTAACCGGGCCAGGGAGGACTGGTGGTTAGCAAGTGACCTTCCAACCAACTCATCCTTCTGTTGCGGCTTCATGTGTTAGAGGAGATGTGAATGCTTTCAGCCCGGTTCCTGCTTTCAAGCAGTTTCATCATTCCTTCTGTCTTCTTCCTCCTCTCATCCTCATTCCCTCCTTTGGTCCCTTGGCACTGTTTTTATACCAAATGAGAAGTGATCAGCTTTTCAGGATAAGTCCTTTGGTAGGAGATAAAAACCCAGCAGCTTTCTCACTTTGCTTTTAACTCCTTGCTTTAATGTTTGGAAAGATATTTACTTTTCTGAAAGGGAACAATCATTCAGGGTGAATTTCTCTCTCCCTCCCTCTCTTCTTTTTTCTTTTTCTGTTTTTTCTGTCTGGGAGAGAATTCTCTCCTCAATCCATTGAAAAACAGACACAAATGGATTTTCATATCTTGGCAGCTTTTACTTCCACAGCAATCCCTATTCATTCCAGCTTCATTAGAAAGACCTGCAGAAGGTAACAAGCTCTTAATTAATGTTGAGTTAAAAATGGCAAAATAAACTTGCTTTAATTGGGCCAGGATCACAAGAGCCAGGATTTAACTTCCACAGAGATGAGTCACCATCATGAACTAATTTAAGTAGTGACTGTTATCTTGTCACAAATGAAAAGATATAGAGAGACAGGCAAAATGATATGTTAAAAGGTCATGTGTTCAGAATCAGAATAACAAAAAAATATTTCCTGTGATTAAAAGAAGGAGCTGAAAAATACTAGGAAGAGTTTTATCTAGAACATTCTTTTCTGTTTTTTCTTTTAAAGGAATTGGTATGAGTGTGTTAAAAGAAGCTTATGATGTTTGTGCATCTCTGTGGTTATTTGCATAAGTATAATAATAGCTATAGAATACGTGTTTTTTAAATACATGTACCTAGACAATTAGGAATGTGCTTTTTTTAATTAAAAAAATTAAGTATTAGCTGTTCTTCAGAATTATATAAACTTTCTGTTATTCAGCCTGACATACAAAGCTGAGAAGTGCATTTTACTGACAGGAGAGGATAAGGAAGATTAAATGGCAATATTATCATTCTAATAATGAAGGAGGTCTAACCTTGCTATATGCTTAGCTATGAAAGGTGAATTTCACCTTTATACAGAGAGTCCTGTGAAAGACTGTTCCTATAGCATTGTGGAAGACAGAATGAATGTTAGCTGTCATCAACAAGTAAGTTACAATAACAGTCAGGTAAAATGTTAAGAAGATGTTTAGAGATGGATTCTCCACTACCTTCCATGTTGTCTAGTAATTTCCATCTGCAGTGTTGTATATTCACTGCACAGAGTTGTAAAGGGCTGAAGATGGAAAAAGGCCTTGTGTCAGGTCCTCCTCATCCCCTTCTCCCCCAGCAGCGGTTTATGGGAATGGTTTGAGAATTACAAAATCATGTTTAGAATGCCCCAGCCGTACAGAAGAGAAACACTAGGGACCACATTTTTCTTTCCTATTATCAGTGTCAATTTGCAGTAGTGCTACTTAATTGAGTTTTAGGTACCCCAAATTTGCCCTTTGTCTCAGTATAATTAAATAGCATTCTGCCTCTGTATTTTCTGCATACATTTAGATGAAGTTAAAAACCAGTAATACTGAATTGCTTCTACTGCATGGGATGCTGCAACAGAATAGTTCAAGTGTCGAGCTGGGGGTACATACTTGAGCCTTGTCCTGAGCTTTTGCTTTAACACCACCCTGTGACTGGGAACCTTGTCCTTTGAGCTGGGAAATCAAAGGCTTCTGAACACAACACCAGCCACATCACTTCATTGTGCGCTGTCAGCCGCAGAAAGGCGCCTGAAGTTTTTTACCAGTGATAGACCAATGGTCAAATGGACTTTTTGTTTATGTGAAACACTTTATGCACAAAATTGAAAAGCATTTTGCATTAAATACTTGATCAAGATTTTTAAAAATTCCATAACATTCTTAACATGAGTCATTTTTGTTCACATAAAGATCATGGCGTAGGATAACTAGTCAGGATAACTAGTCTCCCCTCACCAGCTGCTGAATCCCTGTTAAGATATTTCCCCCACCTTTTAACTACGTTTGTGATTGGAGATTTCCACCAAATTCCATTAAATTCTGGTACTCTGCACAGTAAATAGCCATGAAAACACCATGCTTCTTAGCACAAATCCTCAATCCCCTGCTAACACCTTATATTACAACCGTCTAATTACCGTGTTCTGCAGTAACCTTGTGGGACTTCCATAGGTAATTAGAACTCCAGAGCATTTCTGCAATAATCCGGTAAGGACCTCTTAACTAGAAAGGATTATGTGGTACTAATATTTTTGCACCCACGTGTTCTTCACAGTTAATTGTTTCAATTAATGTTTGGCAGCAATGAAGAAATTCATAAAGGTTCATAAACTGAGACAATTCTCAGGAAAGTTTTGAGGCAAATGAATTGTAGTTGTGGTCACTTAAAGATACAGGGCACTTTAGAACAAATGAAATTCCTGGTACATTAAGCTATTGCAAAAGCAGATTTTTATATTGCTTCTAGTAAGGATGCCTTAGCTTGCCCCTTCCCTCCTTTAAGAACGTAGCGTTTGAGTAAGTCCTCTTTTCTTCCCTTGGAAGTTTTAGGAAGTAGTTGTAGATGAAGAATACCGTATGAGTAAGAAACACAGTGAGTATGCTCTGATACTGGTCTACAGACAAGTCTTTGATGACAGAAAATAGCAGGAAGAGCTACTGAGATGTTTTCTTGATTCTGGGTGGCTTTATTTCACTTTAACCTTGCCTTCCCTCTTTTAGTCCTTCGAGAGTTAAGGATTCCACATACTATGCAGCTATACAGGCCCTGCATACACTGTACACGCTGGCAATTGTGCATGTCCTTCAAACCTTGGATTTCTGTACTACTTACCATTTTTAATAATGATGCCGATTCTTCACCCGTTTACAGTCAGTGTCAGGCCAGTGGTATTTCTGTAGAGTTGTAACAGTGTAAAATCTGTGCAAGAAAGAGAATTCCTCCATCGTTTCTGAAGTACGCAGGGATGTAGAAAGCAGCTTTGACCCCAAGAGCACATGTCCCTCCTCCCTGCCTCTTGCTCCCCTCAGCCTTTGGGCAACCCTCCTTCACTCTCATTTTGTTGCTTCCCACGGGTCCCCCACCGCTTTGGACTGGTCCCAGACACCCACTTATTCCGATGCCAAGGTAGAAGCAGCAGCCCTAGGGAGACCAAACCCTAGAGAGAGCGAGGGGCATGGTGGGGCTAGATGTGTTATTCCCCTTTCAGCTGTGTGCCTAGCACTGGTTTCCATTTCACGCTGCCCGTTCTACATTGTAAAGTGTATGCTCTGTCTTGAACTGAAAGACCGAATGCTTTTCAAATCTACCTGTCTCATCATAGGTACCAGTCTATTTCGTCAGTTAGCTATCAGTCGGGTAATGACTACACATTATTACTTTGCCATCAGTACGATAATGACTACATTTTATGGTTATCTAGCCGTACCCTTTTAGTCTTAAAATGTCTCCAATTTTTGTTCATTGTTGTTTTCTACTTTCTGTATTGTGTAATTGTAATTATTGGTTAGCTGTAATATCCTGTAAAATAAGGAGAGGTCTGGAAGGAGTCATTGGACAGGTTGATTAGAAGGCCACTTCTTTTCCTTGCGTTAAAAGGGCGGAAGAACAAATGCCATACCAATTTATCATCATATGCAACCTTTGATTAAATAATTTTTTACTATATCAGTGTGAATGGCTTTTGGCTTCAGAGCAGATTACTGAAATTAAGAACTTTAGCACAAAATAAAGAGTCATTTATTTAGATGATTATTAAATTAAAAAGTCCAATCTGGAAGTCACCTTAATTAAATGTAAAATCGAGTCCACTGAACTTCTGTGCATTTTCAAATCAGAGCATGATACTTCCCTAAAATATCATAAATTGCTCCTATTCTGCCAGTTAGTTCTGCTGTTTTGCAGCCAAGATTATAAGTTGGACTTGATTAAAATAAAACGAGTTGTTTCTTAGAATGTCCTAGCCAATACAGTCTTTCCTTAATGGCCTTCTATCTATTATCAAGTTATGAATTTCATTTAATTTATGTCACAAAGCTTCCAAAGAGAATACATGATAAAAGTCTTAAAACTGTAAGAATAATAGATTTATGTTTGTGTGATTTCTCATTCTTTCTAAAGCTTTGAAAAGGTCCTGTATTTTTCCTTTTATGTATCTAAGAGGGTAAAATAGCAAATATATAGGTGAGTAGGTGTGTGCACAAGGAGAACCACATGTAGTTTTGCTATGAGAGTAGACAGTCACCATGTAAAATTCTCAATGCAATCTCAGAAAGATAGTACAAAATGTTCTCGGAGAGAAAACACATCACCAAAAGAATCCTTCCGTGTGGACAAACATTTGAGTAATGTCCATACAAATCACTGTTCTTAGTGAATGGGCTGTGGCTTCTGTTTCTTACCAAACAAAAGAAAATTTACTGGCTGCCACACAATGTGGGTAAAATTCAGACTTAGTGATGCCAGCAGCAAAGCCAGCAGAATTTACGTGTTTCCACAGAGTAGGATTTTGACACAACTGTCTTAGATTTTTACAGCTTAAAGCAAGGACACAGTCACGTTGCTGTATTCCTGAGTAAGTTCCTCTGCATCAGGTGTTTTTTGTCTTTTTTTATTTTATAACCTTTGGAGATAAACTGTTCCCAGAAAATATTTTAAACTTTTTTTTTTCCAAACAGATCTTCAAAAGACAAAAAAAATCTGATTCTAGGTGTGCAGAGTTTCTAACAATTCTCTAAACCTCCAGCCAATTTTAGCTGAAGATACGTACTATTTTTCTCTACATGTAGGCTTATTCTTCTGTGACGTGGAATTAAAATCTCCACAGCAAATAACAGAGCAGCAGAGCTTCTTGGCATTGCAAAAACGAGTGTATGCAGTATGCCCACAGAAGGCTTTTGCCTGTCCGTGTGGGTTCTCGCTTCTTCTCCAGCATTTAACTTCTAAATTGGGTCATCATTTCCTCATTTTCTCAGAACTCTTTTAACAGTGAACAGAGGCTATAGACTTGTCATTTTTTAAAATTGGGGGTGGATGAGGAGGTGCTGGTGAATAGACACTTGCTATTGATCCCTCTACTGTATCCATCCTAATTATGATGGGCCTGGGCAGCCCGTACGCATAACCCATGCCAGCTCGGTCACAAGCCTGAACAGTAGTCTTCATAGGACCAGAAAATGGGTAGACAAATGCCTGTTTCTTCCCAGGGAAGGCAAACCTCCCTGGATGTATTGACTCTCTGCTGTGAAGAAAGTCTGTAGAGTCTCCGTTTTGGAGGCAATCCAATGTTTTCGCAAGGGCTGAATGAACTACTTGCTAGACCCAGCTTTGTACAATTTGCTGAGCTCAGTGAACTCTTTTCTTTTCTCCTCTCGTCCTCATACTTCTTTGTTACTTTTAACAATGTGTAGTAGAAAAATTGGCAGTTACTCAATGAAATCACTGTTAAGCTTACACCAAAAGGAAGATTTTTTGTGAATTTGCACTTCCAAGAAGATGTCATAGTTTTCAAACGGGATGGTGAGACTCTGAGTTAATGCTTTTTGAATAGCTTGAATAAAAGGTTGTCCCTAAGTCTGTAAAACAGAAGCAGTGAGGCACAGTACCTCCTGGAGTTCCCTTTGGCCAGTTTGTCTTTGCACTGCCCTTAACTTCAGTCTTTGTCTGCTGCACACAATCTTGTGCAAAGTAGTCCTCAATACAACTTAGAAATATCAATGAAATGGAAGCTCTGGCTGATTTATTCTTCCTCCTTTTTGTTTGTCTACATCAAAACAGAGTTGGCTCACAGTATTTCTTTGCTCCATCATTGCTTTTCTTCAGGGCTTATTCATTTAAACCTCAGGAGGAAAATGTCACATTTACCTCTTTTTCTTTTTTTCTTTTGTCTATTATTGCTATACATCACTGCTGCTTGTAGGATGCCATTTCTGTCACAATTGTACGTGGCCACCAGAACAAACCTGCTCCTTGGCTGTAATGTGCAAAAAGCTATACAAAGCATAATTAATGGAGCGAAGCAAAGTGACTCACATGTGACATTTGTTCTCCTGAAGATAAAGTGGATGTTGAGAAGACTCCAATGAGGATGTAAGAGAAAAAGGAAAGGAAAAAATGTAGGTAGGGTTTTGTTAGTTTTGTATGTGTGCTAAAATGGAGGTCTTCAGCAATGTGCACTGAGGCCTTTCCTTTTTATTTAGCATTTTCCCCACCCCAGTCTGTGAAATGTGAATGGGTGAATTTTCTTTGCTAGAAAGAATAAGGAACATGATGTCCAATGACTATGATTTTCATTAAAGTTATGGGAAACCTCTTTCTATAGAAATACCAAAGTTATCATGTTATCATTTGTGTTGCACCGTTGATACTGTAATGAAATCTGTCATGTTTTCCTAATTGATGCTAAATGGGGAAGTATTTCCAGGACACCATTATAAATGACACCAGTGATCCTTTTCTCATCAAAACATTAACTGTCAGAGTTGAGTTCTCAGTGCCTCCTCAATCCATTTTTGCTCCTGAGATAGTGAAATTAAAATATGACAACTGTCCATACGCAGTATTTTTGCCAAGTTCACTTTATGGCTAATGAAAGCTTAGAAAAGAAAAAAGATCACAGTGCCAAGTGATCGTGTCGCTGTACTCTCTGGGGGCATTGTACCTTTTCCCAAAAGAATAGGCAAGTAACACCAATGCAAAATAATTGTAAGAATAATTTTGCATAAATGGTTCTATGTTTTATTAAGGTCCTCAACAGGATGGCGTTTCATCAGTTCTGTCCAAGTACAAACTTGTGTTACTTCCTTTTGTTAAAAAGTAGAGTTGCCGTAACAACTTAAATGTAAATTTCACGTGGCTTACATAAAACATTATTTTTAGAGCTTTGGTTGCTTATAAACTGAAAAATATTTTAATGTAGATAGCAGTGTTTTGTCTTCAGTTCTTTTGCCTTTCTTGAAAAGAGAATCCAGTGTCTTGTTTCCTTCAATAAGCTGATGAAATAAGAGTGTTTAAAGAAAAAAAAAATCAAAAAATTATTCCCCAAACCACAGTTGAAATAAGCAATCATATTTTCAAGATAAAAAATAATCTCTGTAGTCTTTGAAAGGTCTGAACATTACGTTTTGTTACAGTGAATCAAAAATAGT
Source organism: Cariama cristata (assembly GCF_000690535.1). Taxonomy (NCBI): domain Eukaryota; kingdom Metazoa; phylum Chordata; class Aves; order Cariamiformes; family Cariamidae; genus Cariama; species Cariama cristata. The sequence continues at coordinate 98,876 of NW_009614548.1, read as the reverse complement.
GAATAGCAAAGTTAGGTGGTTGCTCTCAATTATTTCCAAGTGAGGAGGTTACAACATCACTAAACGCATCCACTTAGCACGAACTAGCCACCTTTTTAGTGTGCTTCAGCAGACAGTCTGTAAGTATCATGGGTATTGAGATACTGAGAAACCCCTTAAAGTATTCAAGGAGTTCAGAGTATTAAAGTGTTGAAATGTGAGTTGTAGGTGAATTTGATGTAAAGTTTTTGGTTTAGATTTAAAAAAAAAATGCTTTTGGGAAGCAAGATTATCTGCTGTGTCCCCTGTGTTTACATGCACTAAGATAATTTAGTACTTTCTTGTATCCTTAAAAATCAACAGAAAAAAGGAAAGGGTGAAGTGGGTGTTTTAGTTTTGTATAATTATTAACTTGGTTATAATTTTAATTTTAGTTTGGTTGTGAAGATAAACATTCTGGTACATGATATCAGTCTCCATTGGATGAATTCAGTTGTCACAGCTTTGAATGTTTATGGTTCGGGATTTGTTTCCAAGTTCATAATAATTGTGCCTTGGCACTATAACAGATAATACACCAGAGGTTTGCCTTTCATCTTCTCATAACGGTCCAGTTGGGGAGTTTGGTAGGTGGTTGTCAGAAGGCATTATATAGCATCTCAAATATCTCCCCCAATATTTTCTCATCAAAATGAATATATTACTTGCGTTTTTATCATAGCTAACACCAAACATTGTAGATAACTTTGAAATTTCACTCTGAGGTCTTTTGGGGAGTTGTTCTTTGGGCTTCTAAATGTTCTGATGTCTTCACTACCTTTGTTTTTACCTTTTTCTCCTACTACTTGTCTTTTATATACCGTTTTGCTTTTGCGAAGTAAGAAATGGGATCTGTTTTCTCTTGTTTGATTTTTATTTGACTTCTAAATAGTACATGCCATAATCCAACAAAATGAATGTTAAAAACTAATTTGTAATTTGTCATAGTTAATGTATTTTGTTGTTTTAAAGTAGGAAAAAATTTAATCTCTATCTTTGTGGTGTGTCACACCATTGATTTTTCAAAGCAAACCCCACTGAAATCAATTGGGAATACTGCATATAAATCCATGCCACACTATGGTTCTATGTTTATGGGTTTTAGTTAAAGGGGAAGGACGCTGGAAATCTCAGTACAACACTATCAAGGTCTTCAGGATTTTTTTTTTTTTCAAAGTTCCTCGCCTTTTATGATCCCATCAAAATGCCAAATCAAGATGTTTATCTAGTCATGTAAACCAGCCGTGGAAAGTAGATAAATTTAATAAATGGAAGAGCTTACAGCATCATTCAAGCGATTAAATGGATTCTGCACCACCTCTTCCCTCCTCCATATCCCCACTCCACATTATTCTTATCTGCAGGATTAGATTCCCTATTAGGTCTTCTGATAAGAGTTCTCTTGCTTTCTGAGACACTCACAATCCTCAGGGCACAAGGGCAAAGTACTGTTCCTGTGGCTTCATGTATTATATCACATATTAAATCGAGAAGAGGATTCAGGTTGCAGTAAAGTAAAGACTGAGTACAAGTAAATCTTTAAGAAGCAAGGCGTGGGACTTCACTCCAAACTCTGTGTTGTGTTAGATATTGAACCGTGTGCACTGTGGTGTGCTAAAAATGCCACTTACTGGCTACAAATCAGACCCTTATCTTTGAAAACAAACCAGACCATATTTTCAGTAAAATTAGCACATTGAACAGTTGTCTGGGATCCCAAGTGAAAATGAGATATGTTGAATAAAATGCTTTCTTAATGTAGCTACAAATAAGATTTTAGTTGTGGGTTTTGGTGGGTGTTCTGTTTGTTTTTTTCATTGATGAGCAGAGTTCCCCACGTGAGCACTGGAATCTGCTGCAGCTATTTGTCACCCATTAGGTCCACTGCCATCAGATGACTAAGAGCAGTCCTTAGTTTGCATTACTTTGGGGGGATTCTCTTTAGCAGCAGACAGCAAGAGTCTATTGAATTGCTCCTTAAGTCAAACCAACGATAATAATCATTTTCTAGCAGAAAAATATTTCTCCCCAGCTGAAATTTATATCCCAAGTTGTAACCTGGAGCCGCATTTTTGGTTTTTGAATGTCAGATTATACAGACTTGTCAACAGAGATTTTGCAAAGTGCAACAAATCCTAAATTGTTCTGTCAGAAGTTTGTGATTTAAAAGTATTGGGAACCTCTGGTTTTAGACTCTAACTTCCTATAATATATAACTAAAGATATTCCAGGTACCGTATGACTTCTTAGCATCACCAGCAGCAGCTATACAGCATCTGAGGTATCAGTATTTTCCTGCGTAACTGAGTTTAAGATAACTGCTTTTGCACTCACAACTAAATAGAAGCAGTGTGGGGTTTTATATAAATATAAACTTTTAATCAAAGGATTAGCAGGCTGCCAGAACTGTGAGTAAGGAAGAAATAAAATGAAAAACTTAATCAGCATTAAAAAAATTAGAAAATGAAAGCAACAATGCTTGGAAAATTGAAAGTTCAATTTGGATAGCTGTTCAGGAAAAACATATAATGAAATCTGACTGGAAACTGGATTTCAAAACTCTTTTTTATTGTCTCAGTTGAAGTGTGGTCACATTTACTTACTAAACACTTGTTTCTCCACCTTTGTTTAAGGCTAGGAAATGGAAAGGTGTTTGAAAGGAAAAAATGAGCAAGTAATGTACATTTTTAGGTCAGTGTTCTGTTTGCACTGGCTGAGAATCTTCAGTCATTTTTTACTTTAATTGCTGCACGATTTGTTAACGTAAACCACCCCTGGTTCTCTAGACTAGACTTCTACCTGTTTTGTGGGGTGAATTCCTATCAATATGTGTTTGAGTGCTTCTTTCAAAAGAAAAACTTCATTTTTTGAATGGAAATACAGTTTTAGGGGTTCAGAGAATATGGACCAGTGTGGTTTTGGTCATCTTATGATAAGCCTGACTTTACCAGAGGGTAAGAAGGAAACGTGTAGTAGCACCCACAGTTCTGAATCTGTGCCATCAGAAGTCATGAATGCGGTCATTCAGGGCTTCCTGGTAGCACGCGGTAATGAAAAATGTCCAAGAAGTTATAGCTGAGGAGCTTCCTCCCAAAATTCTGCAGCAGGCTATAATGGATCATTTCCGAGAGGATGTGAGATAAATATGACTTCTTTTACTCTTACACTGATGAGATGTCTCATTGTGCTGAGTTTTTTCTAATACAGGGGCCATACTACAAGATTTAATTTATTCTGTAGATGATTTCCACTTCCTTTCACTTACCCTTCGGGCGCGGTGGCCTACTGCACGGCAGCCCCTGCTGGTTGGAAGGGACATGAATGGATGTCTGAAACTTTGTTTGGCATAAGAAATTGAGTCATTCGGTGCAGTTCCAACGTGGCTTCATCAAAGAGAAGTAAATGATAGTAAAGTATTCCTATGGTTCAATAGGATTCACTTCACTGGGTCTTTGAATAATACCTTTTAGTCAGAATATGATTTTGCAATTTTTTTCCCAATCATTAGCATCCTAGCTTCTAATTGGAAGAGGATTTGAATCTATACGTTTGTATATTATATTGACTATGCTGCATCTGTAAATATATTTTTAACTGTTATATAGAATATTTAAAAAGGCTTCACAACTTTAATAGAGTAGGGGTTTTTAAATATAAGATTTTCACTATTAAAATATGAGAAAGGATTTTAAACTTTCACAAGAGCAGTTTCCTCTTTAATATTTGAAAAGAGACTCTTCTTGCTCAGTCCTTTAAGCATCTTAGTATCTCTCAAAAACCAGCCAATGAAGTGTTCAATGCATGCGTTATATTCAGACTTTAAAAAATTTAGCAGGATGCATTTTCTGTGAACGAAATAGTTCTAGGACATATATAGAACGAATCTTGTTGCATCAGGTTAGATTATACTGTGGGGTTTTTATATTTAGTTTGAGGGGACTGGGCACTGTCCTGGAAAAGTCTGGTAAGGCAGGTCCAGTTCAGTGCTTTTATATTCAAATTGCTTTTTAAATCCCTAGATAAATACTGAAACACTTTCTGCATACTAAGGTCCTTGAAATTACTGCTTTATTCAAAAGGAACAGCCTCAAAGATTCCTTCAAGTTTCATTTATTTATTATAATTTTTCGTCTTTGCATTATCCCACAGCTAACCCTAAGTGTTAATTGTTCTTTATAATGACAGCCTGGAAGTGTCCAACATGGGTGTATTGGTAGGCATGATTACATATTTGCCTAACATCATTTACCACACAGAGGAGTCTAAAGGTCAGATTTACCACATTTATTCACAATAATAATTTTTTTACTTCTGAGTAGTAGTAGTAGTGAAGTTACTAGTACTTGCAGGGAGTAAAGGTTTCTTCAGCACAGAGCTGATCAGTTTTCCCTTTTCTTTTTAGAGTCGGTAATGCTTTGAAATGCTCCAGATATTGCAATGTACTGATTTTAGAAAATGAACAACTATTTAATGGTGCCCATTTAGTTTACTTGGAAAGACGCAGTAGCATTAACACTGTCCATTCCGTTGATGTGATATAATCATGCTGCAAATGCATCAAACTCCTCCTGTTCATTTTTCACCCTGCCACCATCTATGTTAGTTGATACAGAGAGGAAGCAGCTCAGTTCCTGTTCCCATTCTTTGAAATACATGGATAAACCAGTTTGGTCTATGTCCAATATGGAACTTTTCTTTGGTGCTTTATGGCAATTTCTCAAAGAGTCCATAGGCTTTGGCCTCATCAAATATGAAAAATCATACTTTTCTTTGACAAAAATGCATAATTATCTATTGGCTAGGTTCATTATTTCTTTTAATGTTTCATTACATTAGTAACATTACTTTCCCTAGTGGCATGTTTCCGTCCTGATGATGCTAGTTATTCTGTATCTAATTAACAAAAAGTTGTTCATCTGGTAAAAAAAGAAGCAGACATGCTATTCATATTCTCCTTAGTAAACTGTCCTAAATAATTAATGCAAATAGACTTCCAGGGTTGAGAATTTTGATGAGAAGATACTCTCAAAGGTGAATTATTTGTTTTAGGATATTTTCCCTGTTAATCCACAGGTTTTTGTGTTGATTCATGTAAATCTGGTCTTGCTTTAGTCTGGCAGGGAGGAGAGGAGCACAAAATCAAGTTTTTGAACAAACGAGAAGTAAGCAAGTGCCAGCAGAGCAATGGAAATCTAGGTTAAGGTAAAACTCTTCTGCAAAGTTGTAAGGCATTTTTGATGGGGTTTGTGTGTGTGATAGAACATGGATCTGCAGCGCTGGGAATTCTCACAGCAAGAACAGTTTCCTTACGTTACTATGATATTTGAGTTCCAACTTTATGTTCGATTAAGGGAAACTCAGTGCAAACACAAAATAAAGGACTGTGAGAGATTTACAAAAGAGATCACGTTTTCCCCCTTTTAAGCAATCTCTTGAGAGGGGAGGAGGAAAAAAGGAGTGCATTTTTGTGGGATGATGCATTCCATCTTTTCAGCCATATAGTTTGTGGAATTATTCCAGCTTCCCTGGTGTTGCACAAAAGCACACAGTAATACACTTGTGCAGCTCTGGGGTCTGAGAAGAAAATGAACCCTCCCGATGCCAGCACCCTATCAAGCAATATATCCTGCGAGCTCAACATTGCACATTCACTTCGCTTCCTTCCTGGGCATTCAGGCACAAGTGAACTCAAAACAAATGCCATCAGTACAGTCTAAAGCGTTCTAAAAGGCTTAGTATAAATTCCTTGCTTCTGATGCTGTGATTCAGTTGAACTCTGGGAATCTGCCATCTTTTTTTCCTTCTTACACTGAAGGTGCGGGCACAGGGTTGTTTTCCATTAGCCTTTTTTTCAGTCCTCATCTCTTTCTTTTTTTGCTCGCAGGCAGGGATTGTCAGAGGAGGGTTATTTTACGTGATTTGCGTTTTCTTTTTAGTAAGCCGGCACACATCAATTGGTGTCTTCTAGTATCAGATGCAGTGCTAGTAGAGTAGCTGATTTTACGAGACACCTGCCTTCATATTGGAGGGCAGGATCAAGCCCTCCCTTGATGACTGAGGACAGAAGCTCACTGCTTATTCATGACGCTGTACCTAACTGCGAACAGGAGCTGGAAGTTTAGTCTCTTTTATGCCACAGGCGATGTACTGTATGCTAATCCCATCCTGTCAAACTACTTGAGTACATTTTTTAATAAGTTGATAACTGTTGTTTCGGAAAGTTCGCACTTAAAACTTCTCCTCACAAGTTACACATGCGTCTGTATTCAGAAATGCAAACACACATAGAGTATCTTTTAACTAATTGCACCACACGTCAACTGTTTCATATGTCAGTGAAACATGTGCCTGTGTTGATGCAATTTGTTCACATACAGTTATTTCTGTAGGAAGGCCAAAGATCTGTATTGAAGGGATATTTTGCTCTGGAGAGGCTTTGCTACTTAATGTATATGCTTTCTCCCATTAACCATGTTAAGAACAACTTCACTTCCCTAGGAATAACTATGAAAATCTTTCACTCATTCAGTGTCCCCTACTGGTGCTTTTTACGGGAACAGCCAGCTGAAGCAGGCTTGCAGTCAACATATATTTGTGTTCTCTTCTTGTTTTCTAGCACAAATTAACTATTAAGAGAAAATAGAAGCATGTACTTCAAATCTTTACCCATTTCTGAGAGAATTTAGTTTGAGAATTTTTATCCTGGTGGAAGATGGCGGTTTATGGCAACCTTGGCTGGGGTGGAATGGAGAAGCAGTATTTTAGATTGAATCTAAATACATCTTCTGTCTTGCAGCAGCAGCATCCTTCTTTTTTTTTCTTCCTTTTGCCCCCCCCCCCATCCTTTGAGAAATGTCATCCCCTTTACCTTGCATTCGGATTCTTCAAAAAACAAAAGGCAATTGATTTTTCTGGTTGGTGCCATTATCTGAGATGCAGGAAATTCTATTTTTCTTTTAGGACAGAGGTAAACAAAAGTAACTGCAGTCTGTCTTTTGTAAGTTAAATTAGTAAGTGATGAATAGCTGCAATAAGGAAAAAAATAATCTCTTCTATTAAAGAAAATGTGAACATTTACCTTTCCTCACTCCCAAGTCACACAATGTGAGCTATGAAAGTTTTCAAACCTTGGGGAAAGTTAGTCATTGCTTCAGTTGTAAGATTTGTATGAGTGTTGCAGAAAACATGCTTCATTGATGTATTTGCTGAGAAGTAAATAAATAGAACTTTTTTAAATTAACAAAAGGTTTAATGTGTTGAACATTGTAAACTGTAACACTATGATCTGCATCACTGTAGCTATGCAACTGTGGGAAGTAATCACAGCTTGTGTATCGAAAATCCTTTCTCATATGATGTTTGCATTGATCTCAACAGTAGTTTTGCCCACTAGGAAATATTGAGTTTGAACTTCAGAACCTGCATTTAAGTCTACAGGCATCCAGAAAACACATGTCTTGGAAGTTCTTAATTTGACCGTAATTGAATTCTGGGTCCTTGTTTGGACCTAACATCTTTCCATTCTGGCAAAGTCTCTTTTTCCTGAGCCGTGGTGCCGCACGCAGGGGTTAGGAGCAGCAGCTCCCGGATCCATCCTCAGCGCTCCCTCTCCTGCTCCCCAAGAGAGGATGCAACCCTGGTTGGGACGGGCGAGAGACTGGCACGTTGGCCCCGCAAGGGTTTGGCAGCGATGATCTAGGGCTTTTTTCTTTGCTCCCCTCTCTCCCTCCCTTTCCTTTCTTTGAGATGAGAAAATAGGCCACCAATTTAGTGGGAACTGAGACTGGCCGGGCAGTGCTGTCGGCTTTGTGTGCTCTGTGGCTGCTCGCCATTTCCCAGACCATCAGCAGCCCCCTCTGACTGTTTTCCCTGGCTGCACAAAGAGAACATTGTGTCTCTTGGAAGCTCTGGCTCATACCCTGCCCTCTATGTGGGAAAAGGAAATGTTCCCTCTGTTCATGACTTAGCAACAGTTGGCAAAAATGATGTCATATCCATGGTAGCAGAAAGACAAAAAGAGAGACAGACACACTGGGTTTTTTGGACGGATTTTACACACCACACTGTTCCATGGAGGGCTGAACAAAGAACAGGCATTGTAACGCTCCATTTAGAACAGAATACCAGCCTATTTTTTCAGGCTGGAAAGAAATGGGGATTATTTACGACTGTGTTTGAGAGTCCCATTTAGTAACACTGTAGCATGGAATATATGGGATTATTTCTGTCTAGGTTTGCCTCACTTTGTTGTTTGCTACAGCCCCTCGATTACAAGTACCTGTGCTAGCATGCTCTCCTTTATTCTCTTTCTTTATTGCTACTAAGTATGAGTTCACATTAAGTAAAAGAATACTGCAAATTGTGCATGAAATGTTACAGACTATCACACAACTGCATGGTCCCTCACTCTATATTTTAATACTATGCTGTTACTAACATATTGATACGGACTTCAGTGAATGAGCATCAAAACGTGAGCTTTTCTTGGCCTGTAGTTTTGTCCGTCTTTGTTTCAGATATGCTACGCAATATCAATGCTTGTGTATAATTAACAGATTTTGGAATATGCCTAGTCAGGAGGTGTGTGTCTGTGTATGTGTTTAAGACTGGAGGGGAAAGAGGGGGAGAACCTGGCAATTTGGGCTGTCCTGTTATAAACCCAGTGACCCTAACCTCTGGTTGAGATTTGAGTGAACGCTAAAGCTGGTGGGAATTAATTTGAGGCCCCTCCCTAGTTTTGTGGTGGGTGATGCTGTATGATCATCAATGGCTAGATATTAAAACTTTGGCAGATTTATGATGAAAGCATACACATTTAATCTCCCACTCTGTCTCTGTTTGGTAGGCCTTTCCCTGGAGAGCAAGGGGTAACTATCTTTGCTTAAGAGCAAAATTTGGAAACTCATAAAAAGGCAGGTCCCTGGATATGTGAAGTACTCCGATGCTAAACATCCTTCACAGACTTGGAACACTAAGTGCCTACTAGCATAGATTTAATCCAGAGTGCAAACTAATGCTCTACATGTATAAATCCCAAACCTGATCTGAAAATAATTTTCTTTCAAATATATGTGCCAGGTTCTCCTGCTTTCTTTGCTGTCTTTTTGTCGTGCCTGTTCTCCTCGCTTTTTGTTCCTTATAGATGATGAACGTTGCAGTCACTGGGGATTCTCATACCATGTCCCCAGATGCGAGGTATCCAGGTTACTGGCAGATGTCACACATTGTGGTTGTTACTGTCATGGTCACTACTTCCTCAATAACTTTCTCTGAGAGAGAAATATTGCAAGAGATTGTAGTTGTTTTCCAAAGACATGCTTTTGGGAATTAAATGAAGTAGGCTAATATAGCTTTTAATTGAAATGGAAGCTTCCAGTAGGCTTCTTTGAAGACTGTAGTAATAATCTACTTCAGCTGCTTGTACAGTCTGGTTTCCCCTTGTACAGTAAAGCATGGCTTTATTTTGCAGGTGATCCAAATATTTCTAAGAGCATCTTATTTTGAGGTAGAGAAAAATTCTGTTGGATCCTGGAATAGTTGTTGCCAGCCAGTCTGGTACAGAGCTTTCTGCCTCCATGAGCTCCTTATAGCATTTTGTTTATTCTTTCTGCAAACCAGAATGAACCCCTTTGGAATAGGCATTGCCAGCCCTTCTTGAATCAGGTTTGATATGATTTTTACCACTGCTGCAAATTGATTTGGAACAGAATTTTATTTCTGTTTTCTGCTAAAATTTTGATGTCATTAATCTCTACTGACTAGAAGCACCATCATAAATATCAGCTCTGGCAGGTGTAAGGAGGCAATCTCCCAGATACATAAGGCACTAGAAATGGTCTCCAGAGACCCTCAAGCATCAGCTGCAGATTAAGTAACACGATTTTTGTGTTTGCTCTGCTTAAAATTTGGGCTACTAAATTCGGTATCACATTTTCGGTTGGAATGGATTTAAACTGTAGCCATAATAGTAATTCTAATAGTATAGCTGTTTCTGAGATACCAGAGAGAAATTGCACAGGTGGCATATGCATCCAAAGTAAGCATTTGAAACTTAGTAGTGGGCTGAACATGATTATTTGTAGTAGCCGTGTTGAGAATTTTTGGCTTTGCTTAAGGGGAGTCCTCTCTGACTTTTTGGTATTTTTTCATTTTAGGTGAAATGATTGCTGTCTTCATTAAAATTCTTTTGTGAATATTCTGATGGATTTATGGTAGGAGCACAAGTACATCAAGGAAAAATAAACAAAGGTTCTCAAAGTGTGTTCAGTTTGTTAATTGGCTGTGTCAATAGCAGATGGACATTTCTCCCTGTCCACATGTCCTTATGTGCCTGGAGCTCCTTCATCTAGCTGCAAATTTCGTATCGGCCAAAAACAGAAGAGAGAATGTCGCGCTATTACAACATGAATCTTTCTGAAGGATTCTCTAATGACAAAAGATTGAGTTATTTCTCTCAACTGCCAGATAGCACCTGTTTATCTAGGGAAGGAGAACAAGGTTTTTCCTATGCATTTTCAATATCTGTGAAAAAGTCTGGGATCCATAAACATTGTGCGTGAGATACTGCAAAATCTGGGGTTTTTTAGTTTGAATTAGAAGACTGAAAAGAAAATTGGGATGATTGTAATATTCAAATATGTATCATTTACTGTCAAAAGGGAGGGAATAACCTATTTCTGAAATTGCAGAAAGTATGTGTCCATTGCGCAAACTTGTAATTAATTTAATTTACAGAAAATTTATGTTCTCCTGAAAATGAAGATTTTATTTTAAAAGTACTAGGCAAAGTACACCAAAGTGAACATAGTGGGGCTTGACCTGGGTACAGTCTTGCAGATCCCAGTTTTCTTAAAGGTAGGGAGTTCACTTTATCAGAGAGGCTGTAATAAAAAACTGATGCCTCAAAGAGTGGGTAGAAAAAGAGCACCTCCCATCTGTTAACATGTACTCAGGGCTTTGGAAGTTGTTTCTTCACGAAGACCGTCTTTGTGTGTCTGCCTTTTCTATATGAGCCTTTTAATCGGAGCAACATCTGCCTTCTCTGCTGAGAGGCTGCTGGCATTTCTCTGAATCCTACCTTCTGTGCACCCAGGTGAGAGTGATCTCTTTTCCTGAAGGAAACTGGGTCATGGAAGAATCCTGGCCATGGCACCCTGCCTTTGCATCCAGGGGGTCTGACTCGGCTGTCACAGGCAGGCCCTGTTCTGTAATCCGTGACTTAGCGGACCTAGGTGTAGTGACAAAACCTGCAGTTGTGGCACAGCGTATTTATTCACTGATTTGTTTGTCCTCAGGAGCATGCCTGTCCTAGACACCATGTAGTAATGAAAAATGCAGCAGTAAAGGAAACAAGCCTTTCCTTAAACAAAACTGAACGTCCTTAAAAAAGCCAAGATGTCCTCTTATCTTCCATAAAACCAAATCTTTCAACGATTCTCATAGCTTACGATGCTCCTCAGTCTGCAGGGCAGGATATCTGAGCCAGTCCATACACTAGAATGCAATTGAGATATGCTTACTGACAGTGCTGTAGATTTTTTTTTTTTAAGTCCCCATAGCACAAGGTAATGCCATTTAGATTTTACCACGTATGTACAGGTGCAGTCAAACAATATCAGTCTGGTGTCAGCATGCTATTGTCCTGAGATATTAGATCTTGCTATCTGACCTCTGTTAGATTTCATGAGTCCCAGGTTCCTACAGCTGCATCGTTGAACTCTGCTTCATGTGAACTTTTGTGTCCTCCCACGCAGACCTTCATATTTTTCCTTACCTCCTCTCTTGTCCCTGTATACCCACTGCCTTGCTTTTTATGTTTCCACTCCTTACTGTCAAACACAGCACCAAATCTGATGCCTATGGACTCACTCTTCCTTCTGCTCTTCTCTGCTATGATGCCTGTTCATTTTCTGATGCTGTAACAAATTCCTTGCTTATTAACATTTACATCTTTATTGTTCACTTGTCATATAAGTCACTTCTTTTCTTTGGCTTTAGCATGATCTCTGCTTCACTTCACATTTCCTTTCTTTCTTTTCATGCTGACTTGTTATGATAGGAATGTAGACTCTGTGGGACAAGAAGCCTTTTTAAAAGCTATGAAAATGGTGTGAAGAGCTATGCTACTTCAAAAATATTTTTTAGTAAATTAATGTGCTAGAGGCTGTCAGGGAACATAGTATACTTACTGTCCTCTTGACCATAAGGGTTTTCCCATTGCAGATTTGTTGCAGAAGTACTCCACAGTGTAATAAAGTACCATGTTACTAGCATGAATTTGTATTCTAGCATGAATGTCAGCAATTTGTACTTGGTACTCTTTTTTGTTTGTTTGTTTTATATAGCACTCTGATATAAATATTCTGAGCAACACTGCTGGTGGTTAGTTGATCGTCTTACATCTTACTTGGCATGCATGTTGTCACCTCCACCAGGGATGCTGTGAAAGATAATGCTCAAGGAGAATACATCATATATTTACTTTGAAGAGTGGCCCCCGAAGCTTTAAATTCAGGAGAAGGGAATCCAACTTACCTTGAGCATTAAGCTGCATTCACTTCTGAATTATTTTTTTAAAAGGAGATCTACAGTATTCTATCTTCAGGTGTATCTGTCATTTCAGTTATTGATACACTGTTCAGTTTGGCTTAATAGTGGCATAACTTTAAATGCCTTCAGCAATTTTTCTGTTTGTTTGATGGAACCAAGGCTCCGCTTATTGCCAAGCATGACAAAATGCCATCACATGTAGCTCTGAGTTTAGTTAAACCTGCTGTTAAATGATTTGTTTCCTTGTGATTTGCTTACTGTGTCCAGGACCTTTCAGTTATTTTTCAGAACGTTCACAAAATTAACAGACTTCCCTCATTTGCAGAACAGACTAACACCTAGTGCTTAATGCTTGCAATTTCAATGTTGGATGAAGTATTTGTTTGCAAGAATGTATTACCAATGCGTTTTGGATAGCTGCTATCACTTTCCCCAAATCAGGCCAATGTTTCAAAACTGAGCTTGCCAGTATCTTTGGCACTCTATTGTCCTGGCACCTGATGTCTGTACTGCTAAGTACTTGATACTTTGGCTGCACTTTTAATATCTATCAAATATCTGGATGGGTGGTATCAAAACAACAAATTAATGCTTTATGGCTGTTATTCCGAGAAAAGGGAGAGTAGCATTTCATGAAATCATCTAATTACAAATATTGTTAAAACAGGTGTGGTTCCTGCTGTTGAAATCAGGTATAGAGTCTAGGTATAGCACAAAGACTCACATCATTCGTGAGAAATCATGTACGCTTAAATTAAAGCCTGTAAAATGTCTAATTTTTCTTTGTGTTTGTGATTGATACACTATGACATTAAAGACAGCAGATGTAGAACTGCTCATGGGAGCAGTATTAGTTTCTGCCCAGACTCAGTTATTAGGTGGCTTCACAAAAAAATAGAAATTGCTCTAGGAGACAGAGGTTGCTATTTTTAAGAAGTAAATGTTTCAGCCTTGGCATTTAGAGACTCAGCTCTGTGGGAGGCCAAATGCTGTAAATTTAATATCTGGAATAAGAGAAAAGCTCAAGGAGCGTTGCCAGGTGTGCTCAGCTGGCATGGCTCTGAAGTCCTTGGGTGAGTTCAATATCGATGAGCACGTGTTCTGTTCTATCTGGAAATGAAAAGCTATTTGTTGTGCTTTAACCCCAGCCGGCAGCTAAGCCCCACGCAGCCGCTCGCCCACTGCTTCCCCCAGCCGGGTGGGGAAAGAGAATTAGAAGGTAAAAGTGGGAAAACTTGTGGGTTGAGATAAGAACCGTTTAATAATTCAAATAAAATAATAAATTGCAGTAAAAAGGAAAATAACACAGAGAGAGAAATAAAACTCAAGAGGACAAATGATGCAATGAAAACAGTTGCTGACCAATGACTGACTGATGCCCAGCCAGTCCCTGAGCAGCGCCCCCCTGCCAACCTTCCCCCCGCTCTGTATGCTGAGCATGGCGTCATACGGTATGGGGTATCCCTGGGGTCACTGGGGTCAGCTGTCCCGGCTGTGTCCCCTCCCAACTCCTTGTGCCCCCCCAGCCTCCTCGCTGCCGGGGTGGGGTGAGAGGCAGAAAAGGCCTCGGCTCTGGGTAAGCCCAGCTCAGCAATAACGAAAACATCCCGGAGTTATCAGCGCTGTTCCCAGCACAAATCCAAACCACAGCCCCCTACCAGCTACTGGGAAGAACATGAACTCTACCCCAGCCAAAACCAGCACACTGTTGTGAGCAATGCCTATATTTTTACTGAAATTCTCAGCCAGCACTAGACAGCTGTCATTCTCGTTTTGTATCTATTATTTTCTGTCCAAGCCCTTCTAGAAGAAATAGTTAACATGTTAATTGAAATAATTCATGCTGTTATAAGGTAGGTTTTAAGAGAGGTTCCTCCTGAGCTGTCTAATTGATGCTACATAGTTTCAGTAAGAAATACCTGGCTGAGTAAAATAATTAATTTTAGACAATGGTGAAAACTGTCCTTTATTTTCTTGAACAGGAGGATACATTATACTTCAAGATCCTCTGCAGCTCTCCATTTTTACACACTTGGCCACAATATTGTTTCTGCTAGCCATTCACTCCACGTAGAAGAGATTTATTTGTTTCTCTTCACAATTCTTTTGCGCTCATAGTTATTCTGTTTCACTTTACAAGGTATTAGGTGGAGGTTGTATGTATACTGTGTACGTATATTGTGTATACTTCTGCATTTGTATTCCCCACATGATCAGTAGACACTTGGCAGCACTACGACGCTACTATTCTGCAATACAATATGCTGCTATCAGTCTTAACACGTGTGGGTTACGTTCATTGTTTCTGGGACAGGGTGAGTAAGGTAGGGAGTTCCCGCAATAAATGTGAATATTTGCACGTACTTCACAGTGATCTGTAAACATTCAGCGGGATGGAGTCATGCCTACATTAAGGATACAGGGTTACCTTTTAGTCCTGTAAAGTTTGGGTTCTTGTAGTTTTCCTCCATGGATTCTTAACATATTCCATTGTGTCTCTACCACAATGTATGCAGAATTGCATATTTGAACGTGTTTCTTACAACTCCGTTTGCTGGAGAAGGGAAAAAAGAAGGAAAGTTTTATGCGATGAAAATGTTTGTCAATGAAAGGAGATTCCTTTATGTGGAGGAAAATTCAACTGGTTCATTCTGCATTAATTAATGTAAAGATACCTTCGTATCCCTTTATGAAAGCAGTCCCATCTGTAGGGTATCACGAGTAAAAATGTACTACATGTATGGTATAAGCATGTTGATATAGCTTTATAATTAATCAATGGATACCATTCTATTTACTAAAGTAGAGTAAGATTTGGATTAAAATTAGAGACTAGAAATATCTGTGTTTTGTCAAAAGGGAAGGATTAGATGAACTGATGAATCATTACAACAATTCTATGTTTTTTTTATTTGTTGGATCCTTGTATCACTCTCTGTTAGTAAACAGTATGTTAAAAAAGCAGCTGGAAGCACATTGCCCTTCTTGGGTTCTTCAATTTATTTATATGCTCCTGAGTCTATCCATATTTAGGACACATCACAAATGGAATTATTATTTTATTATGCTATGTAAGCTCAATTGTTCAGGCAAGTTAAGAAAGAACCTAGACTCCAGCTACATCGCCCTAATGATTTTACAGCACATAATTTTAAAGTATTTTTTCCTAATTCTGTCTCTCCCCATAGCCGCCAGAAAGAATTCTGCCAAAAAATGTCAGGTTTGGTGCAATTCATATCTGCCTTGTGGCTGAAGACCAATTGCTGCTTTCTTTCAGAGCCATAGTTCCTGCATTTGAAGTAACAGTAGGGGAAATACCTACTTTTCTTGCCTCCAGCTTCACAGAAATAGAGGTCTGTGTTCCTTTATCCCAGACAAACACTTGAATAACAAGTATGAGGAAGCTCTAAGTACCTACTTGGTAGACATGATCCAACAGTGAGAGATAAATAAGCCACAGGTGTAGGCTTATTTCCTCCTATTAATAGGTAATAGGAAATAGTGCCTTTTTCCACATGTATTTTATGTTTTGTGTACTTGTATGGTTTCCATTACTGCTCTCAAAATACACTTATAAAGAAGGGAAATATTAACATTCCTACTTTGCTGACAGGGAAATGAAACATCGAGTCTTTGGCTTGCCCAAGGTCACGCAGGAAGCTGATGGCTGAGTAGGTGTCCCAAGGAGTATTTTTGTAATTCCCAAATCTGAAATCACCATTTTATGGCCCCTGAATTATTCATTTCCCATTGGAAATTATTACCACAGAGAACTTATGCATTTCCAAGGATGCTACCAGGTAGACTACAAGCATGTCATAGTACTGCTGTTATGAGGCTTATATAAAGCTTTCTTTAAAGCCAGCTAACCCTATTTCATGTGTTAAGTTTATGTATATATGATGCATTGGCCTTTGTTATTTCCATGTATTGCATGTGAAGTATACACACACAAAAGAAATAATGAATACGTATATCTCATCAAAGAGAGATAAAGCATAGCCAGACTTACAAAAAAATGTCGTGAGTGGGATGTTTCCATGCCCAAACAAGCACGATTCCAAGGGAAATGTGTCCTTCAGCTCTAACACTAAAATTGCAAACTCTTTGCTGAAGTGTGTTGGTAGTAATAGATGAAAATGTAGTTCTGTGACCAAGCGAACAACAATTTTACCGCATAAATTGCTAGTGAATGTTTCTCTGATATATCAGGTAACAAAGAGTGTGAAAAATGTACATGTTCGAAGTTTTTGATCTAATGAGTTTTTGTCTTATACAAGTAAAGATTTAAGTTGAATTATACAACTAATTATGCCTCATATTTTCTAATTTACAGTACATTAGATTTGATTTTAGGAAGTGTTTAAGGGATAGCAATATTATTTAGTATGTGTAACACATTTGGTGTCCTCTATTTCTCGGTCTCCTAACGTAAGTAGAAGTGAGAAACTGCTACATGGATAATTATTTATGTGCATGTGGTGGCCTGTAAAGATACTCTGTGTTCCAGACAAAGAGACGTTGAATAAAAAGAGAGTGAGCTCATGACTATACAACAAAATATAAAAATTTCAGGATTGAAAATTAATACTATAGCTAAGAATGTGGCCAGGAGAGAATGCAAGGGCTTGCATATATGAAATACAAAGGATATTTAAAAGACCGGAGGACAAAAAAAGCTCTCAGAAAGGTATGGCCAAGGCATGTCAAAGGTCTTTCTTGCCTTTAGTACTAAGGCTTCAGGAATGTCACTCTGAGCAGTGAATTTGTTAATTAAATTATTATTGTTCAAAGCATGACATTTGGAAACAGCATCTTAATGTATTTGTTACAAAGAATATGTGAAAATAGCAATTCTTTTGTAGAGCATTGGTTAGCCACCCGTATGTCGATATGCCTGAATGAGATAGGGAAGTGTATACCTCTGCTCCGACCTGTAGAAAAAAGAATTTCCTGAACTCCTGGGGGATCACTTACTGTCATTTACCACTGGAGATCTGGACTAGAGGTGCCAGCTTTGTCTCGGTGTGCTATTATCTACCAGTAATTGTAACAGCAGCAAGCTATCCAAAACCCGTTGTCATTGTGTGCCTGATGACTGTGCTGACTTACTGAACTCGTAGTGCCTTTAGCGGGGCAGTCGATAGTAAAGCTTGCTGATGGTTGCTAGCCATTTCATCAGACTTCATTGTCTGCGTGGCTTAATAATTCAGTGGAAGTTAGCAGTGGGGATAAAACACGGGAAAATGAAGAATTTCAGGTTTACTTTTTGTTCTGTGAATTGCAGTGCATCACCTGAGCTGTGATCAGTGCCCTTAGCGCACAGCAGTGAGGTCACTTTGCTGAACCTCCTTGCGTGTGCGCAGCACCCCTCTGCCGAGCCTGGGTGGGCACTTGTCACCGCTCAGCGCTCGCACCGGATGGTAGCGTGTCCAGATGTACGAACTTTGTGATATATATGAAGCCTTACACAGTAAAGGACATTTACAGTGCCAAATAGTAAATAAATACGGAAATATAAGAGGTTGTGAAAGTTTGTGGGTAATCTTTCATTTCATGGTAGTCTGTGCAGGTGCTCACGTCGTAACACCACTGAAAGAGGTGTAACGTATTGTGAGGGTGAAAGGAGAGCGGGAGAGGAGCCAACAGAATTTGCTCCCTTTAACCTAGAAAAATGAAGATGTGAGAAAGGATGTAACTGCTGCCTAGAACTATTGCAGAGATGATAAATATTAGAGCATGTGAAGAGCTAAAGAGCTCGGTTCACATAAAACCAAATGGGTATAAACTGTCCAAAGATCAGTTTAGGATGGAAAATATAACTTTTCTAACCATTGAAAGCTGCTGTTCCAGAACAAGTTTTGTGGATGTTAACAGCTTTAACACTTCTACGATAGAGCGTTATAAATTTCAGATAGGGATTGTAAGAAGTAGCTACCTATAGAAGTAAATATCCATACTTGTTGACTTAGGAAGTACATTTCTGTGATATGGTTCAACTTTTGGTTTTATTTATATTCATTTTTTCTACTTTCTGTTTTTTCTTTGAAGTCAAAACATACAGGGAAAAGAGATAAGAGTGTATGGAAGCCAGTCCTGAGATTTGTGAATTCTGTTTTAGAAGAGGCACGGCAGCAAGTTCTCCTGTAGGTTTGGGGTTTACCGGAGGTTATTTTTAAAGCTTTTTTCTTTGTTGACAAATAAGGTTCATCCTTTAAGTAAAACAATAAACCAATACAGTATCAAAACATAAATAAACAAAATATGCTATATAATTAAAATATTAACAGGGTGGTACCAAATGAATACAATATTCAGCCATTTTATATCCTGCATTTAATCAAGTTAATGGTATTTTCTCTGTTAAAAATAGTAGTGAAGATGGGATAAGCCAAAATACTTGCATCTGAGTATTCAGAATATAGGAAAAAGTTTGGTCCAAGTTCTGAACTTTGTGTCTCCAGTTCATTTTTAGATAGCAGTTCTTAAGAGCTACTATGCTCCAGAAGTCCAATTTTTTTGTACTGATAAATAGCGTATTATTCTGGTGAGTTTAACCATTTTCAATTGCTATACAAAGAACTTTATTTTCCATCATAAATCTTCAAATGAGAATAAAATTTTCTCAAATCACTGCTTTAACGCAACTATGCTATTTTATATTGGGGAGAATCAAACTATTACATGTATTTAGTTCATAGTATAAAACTATTAGATCAAAATTCTCCTTTCATTTACACTCATGCAACCACAGTGAATTAGTAACTAAGCAGAGTAATATTTAGAGTGGTGCTCAGGGACTTCGTTGCATAAATCCCATTAATGTTAATTCCTAGGCACAGTGCTGAAAACGTAGCCGTAAGTGTCTGGCAGACCAGCGATTCTTATAAAAACTTACAAGCCAATTTCATTTCCAAGTAGTGGTCTGACACAGTGCAAATGCAAAGTTATTAAATATTAATGCTTTAAGAAATCAGTCTCAGGCTTTTAATCTAGAAAATAATTGTTGCCAATACATCTTCCATTGATTTAGGAATGCTCTCTACCTGGTATTGCAGGGGGTTGTTAGTTTCTTTTCTACCTAAGCTTATCTTTTCTGTTAATTTAACATAACTGTCATACTTCTTATCTCTGAAATTTTTTCTTACTTCATTACTTTTGAAAATGTAGAGAAAAATCTTCCAAAAACACCATCTCTAATTTGTTTTGTCATCTTAAGCTATATTACTAAGAAATCTTTAATTGTTAATATTATTGAAAAGTATTTAATTTTGATTTTCAAGTTAAAGACATTTTTGAGAAATGGACAGTGTGTCAGAATATATCCTCTTTTTTGCAATTTTAGTCAAACTGTAATTATTCGTTATACTTCAGAGCACATTAACCCAGCAGGTATGTAGCAGTAAGATGACTCAAAGCTTAGGTAAGAAAACCTGATATCTACCACAGTCATTGCATATTTGTTGGAAAAAAAGCAGATACTACTGATTTATATTGAGACTTTCCAAGGAGGAAACCGCAAGTAAATGATATTGCGCATCAAAAAGAGAGTTATAAATTCAGCTTGCAGCTGCAGGAGTGTAATTGCACTGAAGTTTAGAAAGTGCAGGTAGAAAGACTTTTAAAAGAGAAACAGAACCCTAAGTTTTGTTTGGACAGGGTGAATATAGCGTTACAGTTTATCCTAAATGAGCTTTAGCAATGCGAAATCTGATTCAGCCCTAGCATATCCTACCTTGAAAACGATAGGAATGC
>NW_009614548.1:0-78523 GCF_000690535.1 Cariama cristata | reverse complement strand
CCGTTTGGTCAAACGTAAAATCTAGCATGCATCATAACTTCCATGATTTAATGGTGGTTTATCAAATAGGTGAGCCCGGGGTACCGGAGCCTGCTGCTGGCCTGCACCCCAAAGCGCTGGGGAAGAGGCAAGCAGCCCCCCAGCAGCGGTGCCTGGGGGAGAGCCCCCACCCCTGGCCCGTGCCCGGCGGCCCCCAACATCTCAGCCCTGCTGCAGCGCTTCCCTGAGGGCCGAGCTTGATTTTGAGCAAGAAGCAGGCTTTGAGAGAGTGGCTACTGGCTTTTTGTCAAAAATACTGGCTTTTCTTCTTCTCCCTTAAGCCCCTACGCTTTCCACACTCACGAAGACTTTGGGGAAAGGAGGCAGTGTTTCTCCGTCCCACAGGCTGACGCTCCTGACAGAAGTGGCTTTTCAATACAAGCCTGTAAATAAACAAAGACTTCCTGGCACATGTGGGTCTCCTGCCAAGACTCCCCGTCCAACTATTTTGAATCTATTTTTTGAAGAGAGAGGTTCCCAAGAAGATTAAACAGATTCTGCTAGACAGGTGTTATAATACATTTCTGTTCTGGTTCATATTCTAATGCAAAGTTTGTTTGCAAGTTTTCTGATATCCTCCGCTTATCAAAACAACAAAAATATTTTTCTTCTGACATTATTCTTTTGGAATGATGTCAAGCGTTACAGCCGGAGCCCCTTGCTGCACAGCTTTGCTTGAAAGGGTCTAGCTGAGAAGCTTTGCAGACTCTTAATGTTGATAAACAATAGGTTTTAGAGAACAGTTTTGAAGGGAGAAGGAAGCTAATGTGCTGAAGTGTTTCAGAAAGGAAAAGCAGAAAAGTCAAGTAACCGAAGGCCTGTCATTTTGCTTTCAAACTCAGGTATTGAAGCTGTAGAGAAGGATAATGTTAAAAACAACTAAAAATGAAGTGTGGAAAATATGTGTTTTAAAACTGATCTCTATAATTGTCATGAGATTACAAGTTTTGTTTGAAAATGAGCAATGTTGAAATAACAGGCTTCGGAAAGCCTTTTATCACAGTTCAGTAAGGCAACAGATCTTAATGTGCTGGAAGAGCAAAATGTACATGGAATGTTTTTTGGGTATGTGAAAGCTCTCAAATGTCAAATGAGGAATCACGGTTAAACTGCTAGATTATAATAGAAACGTGAGGTTATGAGACATACATTCTTGGTTGTATTTAACTTTTACGAAGCAAGCAATTGCAGAAGAAATAAAGATTGAGTAACTAAATAATGGAGAGAAAACATCAGTGATACAGAATAACATGGCTAAGTTGACAAATCGGGAAAAGAAAAAGTGGGCATTTCATTAGGGAAATATATCTGGAAAAAGGAACATGAATCACATTTATAGAAAAAAGGAATCCATTCCTCAAAAGCATTTAGTCTGAAAAAGATCGATGGGTCACATTAAATAATCAATCTGACGCTGATCTCGGTGCAATGCCATGGCATATATAGCTAAAGTGATCCTGTATAATCAGGTGACTGTCACAGAAAGAAAAAAAAAGTCATTACTCCCATTTACGGCAGTGCGGTGAGAGCTTCTGCAGAGAGCTTCTGCAGTTCTGAATTCCGTGCTTGAAGAAGTTGAATACTGTGGAAGGTTCGGTAAAGAGGCTCATAAATCACAACAGGAGGGAAAATAGATGTCACAGAAAAATAGTTTCACGGAGTACAAAGAAATAAGTGGCCAGGTCTTCTTAGTTTAATGTGAAAATCTTGAGGCATGACTTAATAAGAACTGTTACATCTCTGTGAGACAGAATTTTGACAGGAGCGGGTTTTCACTCTGTCGGGCAGCGGTGTTGAAGACAAGCAAATACAGTATTTTTAACAGTGAAGGCAGTTAACTGTTAGATCAAGTTATCAAGGATTGTGATGGAGTCTTCATCACAGGCATCTTTAAAATAAAAGCTAAATGTTTTCCTAAAGGATAAAATTGTGTTTGACTTGAAAAGGAGGTAGTTGAGGAAAGTTTTTTGGAAGGAATAACAAGCCACATGTACACAGAAGTTCCTTCTTATTTTCAAATATATCAGTCAATTAAACATAATAATCTCCGACTTAAGTATTGCGCGTTGCTAGCTGTACTTCATAGATGATCTACTTCATAGGCTTTCTACAAGAAGCATATTTATAACCTCATAATTTTGAAAGCTTATGCGCAATGTTCTAAAATGCTTTTTCTGTTTTTTCTTCTTGAAAGAAATAGTGTTTTCTCTTCTTACTTTCCAGTTAAGCATAGAGAGGGGAAATGACTTGCCCCATAAAGTACGGTTTCCCTTATTCCCAAGCCAGTTTCCTATCCACAGCTATGTCCCAGCACCCTGATTCCAAAGGATCACAGTTGCTGCTATTTTTTGTAGAAAGTCATATCCCTCAAAGGAGGCAGGCATTTGTGTATTTTTACCCGACATGTTTCATTTAAGAGGAATTATTCATATGGAAGTTGTATACGTGTTTGGGAGTTAAGTTGAAGACGTGCTATTTTATGCAGTGTGTGGCAGAAAATCATGTACAAGATCAAGAAGTGAAACTCTGCTTTGTTTTCCTTTCTTTTTATTCCCCATTGAAATAAAAAAAGAAACATAAAGAAGTAAAATATATGGGCCACTTCAAGAAGTTAGTGTAGTTGATAGAAACTAAAGGAATAAATGTTTCTAAATTGGTCAAACATTTATCCCTGCATGCTATTGAATGGTGTAGTAAATTAACTCATGGGAATAAATCTTTATTTAATAATAAATATTGCCTTGTACAAGGAAAATTGCATGATCACTCTATCTTATTTTACCAACAGTGTTAGACGTAGTCACTTATTTCTTGTTTGATGTGCCTATCCCTTTACTAGCCCTTTTAATTTCTTCATGTCATTGCCAAAATACTAGCTTTTTGTGATAATCCTCCAGCTTTCCATGGAGAACTGTTGGAAGATGCTGGCAGTCTTTCACTGTGCTTTTATTCTTCCGTAAAGTAAACTGCACGATTTGTGGAGACAGTAGTTACCTGCCAAGGACTCTTTATTGATCCCGCTCAGTGCTTGCTACCTCTGGCACAAGTGGTAATCGTGCAGACTAAAATAGCACTCCTGAAGCACTTCCTCACTCTTTGTAACCCCCAAAGTAGTACTTGCACAAAAGCAAAACCACCACCTGTTAATCATTTGTCTCCTTAATATATTTCTCACCTGACAGGCATAAGTTTATCAAAGTTTCTATGAACTTTCTTGGTTTCAGAGAAATAGAAATTTAGCCTATCCAGACATTAATTTCTAAATTCTCTGGTTACTTATTTTAAAGTGGGCTTTAGATGTACCGAACTTTGATTAGTAATGTTTTAGAAGACTCTTAGAAATGTCCTGAGGCAAACGTGTATTTATACTAATTGAGAAGAAAAGCAAGCAGAAAATTTTGTCTTGCGGAGTGTTTTATGCTATTTCATGCTGTACAAAAGCTACCAACCTTGCGTTTTCACTGGGCGCTTCAACTGAGTTATCTGCCATAACAAAACACTTTTTCTTTTATGAAACCCTTTCATTTTTCGTTATATATACACACACACAAAGTAATGTGGGATAAATGATTGAGGAGAAAAAATAAAAGCTAAGCGTTGTATAATCTTTAGAATCTTAATTATTGTGAGGTTTGGGCTACAGTCTCACTCTCAGGCAGACTTTGGCATGTCTTGATTTAAGCAGAAGGGTAAAACTTCCCTCTTCAGAAGTACTCTGTATATGGAGTCTCTCCCTTTCTGCTACCATCTCAAAGCTTGGGCCATGCTTGTGTTGTCACTGAAGTTCCCGTTTTCTCACTTTTTTCCTCACATTTCTCCTTTTTGTCATTGTTATTAGCACATAGCAACATTTCTTCTCAACTTAATACCTTTCAAATAAAACCTGTTGGTTTTTTCCCTTCAAAACCAGTCTGTTCATTTCTTCATTCTCTCTCATAAGGAATGTACTTAGTAGTCCTGGTTGGAAAAGGCATACTATCCTGCCTTGTCCTGAAGAGTTCCTGGAAATACGCTTAGCTGCTAAAGAAGACAAAAACATTGATATGATAAACTACAGACAAGGCTTTTTCCAGCCTGTGTAAACTTACACTGTACAGGAAATAATATTTCATTTCATATTTTTAAATACACTTCTTATTTCTATATATTAATCTCTGTGAGTCCC
Source organism: Cariama cristata (assembly GCF_000690535.1). Classification (NCBI taxonomy): domain Eukaryota; kingdom Metazoa; phylum Chordata; class Aves; order Cariamiformes; family Cariamidae; genus Cariama; species Cariama cristata. Next base: position 74,319 of record NW_009614548.1, on the reverse strand, counting down.
AAAGAAACTACCTATGCTTTCATATTGGCCAGGTACTAATCTGTTTAGCTGTTTAGATTGCTATTTCAGGCATGACATTGTAATCATGGTGCTAGAAATAGAATCCTGTTTCTAACCAAAGTGTTTTAGTGGATTTTGTTGGAGTTCATGTAATTGTCCTTATCATTGTAGATAACACTATGGTTTAAACAGTAAAAAAATAGAGGGGAGGGGAAGCAAATTTTGCAAGCACAAGGACCCTACAATGGAAGACTGTATTTCAGTTTGAAAATGACAGATGTTCACTTAATTATTGTCGCTAGCTGTTATTTAATTAAAGTATATATGCAGTTTGAATTAAAATGTGTAGTCAGTTTAAAGGTCATGTCAAATTGGGGGTTTTGTAGATAATGGACTACTGAAACCTGTTTTAAAGTAGTTGTTACTGGTGTGACTGATTAGAGAAGAAAAGAATGATGCATGCTGAACCTATACATTCAGATATGTATATGTTTGGAGTCTTTCTAGGTTTCAGAGAGATGTAAGTGTACCAGAGGTATAGACCAAGTAGTGCCACATATCACAAAAGGGCCTTTTTCTGTACCAACATTCTTGGCATCTAGACATCTTCCTGTCTACAACTTCTGTGTAATTGCCGAGTAAATTGTTAAAGCAAGTTAAATGCCAGTAGAGTGTCCAGCATAAAATCCCTGCTTTCCAGTGTTCCTGATAGCCTACTGTAGGGTCCTTGGTATCTCTATGGCTTACTGTACAGAAAAGCAATTATTTTACTGAAACCATGAATCCTACTCAAGTTGGTCTTTATGAAAGAAATCAGACCTGGCGTCTATGGGGAGAGTTTTGTACAGGGTAGAACACCTCTCCCTGCCTATTCTTATTAGTTCTTAGTCTTTTCCACTCCCCATGGGAAACTCAGATCACACTTTATCATGCTAAATGCCATGTGAAACATTATCAGTGGAATTGCTACTGTCACCGTTTAAGGCTGGGCCAGCAGCTACTAACTATGAATTACTCTAGTCTATTAATTCCGAGTTCTCTGCTTCCTTTTCTCCATGTCATGGTAGGATTTTCAAAGCCATCTACATGTGTAACGGATGTGGCCACCTCTGACTGTTAATGGGAATTGTGTATCTGACGCCCTAAGACGCCTCATAAACTCATTCAGAAGTGACTTCCACCATTCCCCTGAGAAGCTGAACCCTCTTTTCTCTAGAAAAGCAATTTGAATCTGACATTCAGATTCTAGACCTTATTCAAATGCGTATTTAATTCTGAAATATCTAGCTGGGAACAGAGAAGAAAGGAAGGGATGGGAAAAAATTTAAAACGAAGCTTGCAGCTAGCTGCTTAAAATTATTGGAGCAAGTGAAAAGTTAGTGGCTAGTTTCCAGATGCTATTGCTCATCAAGGCTCCAAGCCAACGAAGAGGGAGCATTATGGAATTTGGTTAATAAAGTTATATTTGATCTGTTACAAAACCCCAGTAATAAGCCTGTGCAGAACTGTTTCTCAGTTCATGTGAGTTTGGATCCAGGTGTGACACCTTCCAAAAGTAACTCTGAACCAGCTCCACTGAAACTAGCATCACTAAACGATGTGTTCAAATGCATGCGCACAAAAGGGCAGATCTGGGCCTAATTTTAATTTACATGCATTCAGAAATACCTAACTCCCAAATATTTTTGTTAGGTTTGTTTGTGCTCTAAAAAATAGTAGAATGTACATGCAATTCAGTCAAACAAGACTCTGACGCTTAGTTTTCAATTTGAACCAGAAAAAAAAAAAATCTTTTATTTTCTGCAGTTTCTTTGAAGTCATGAATTGGCCAAAGTTCAGTTGAAAAGGTTTGCAAGCCTTAGGACACCTCTTATTGAACTTGATATCAGATATAAAAAAGGAAATCAGGTGAAGTTCTCTTTTCATTGAGGTTTCCTTGGAAACATTTCCTCAGGACTTCAGCACAGTGCATTTTACAGAGTTCTACAGACAAACAGGGATTTCTGAGTCTCCCTCTAGAATCTCAGGTTTTCTTTGCAGCAGCAGTGAAATTGCTGGAGTAGACTAGAAGAAAAGAGGCTTAGTCCCGATCAGGCAGCTTGGAAAGAAGATAACTGTTGAATTCTGGAGGTTCACTGTAGTCCAGAGGCCTAGTGAAAATGAGAAAGGCATTACTCCTCAGATTATTTGAACGTCCTTTGTGACATTTTTATTTTGGCCAAGTGGTAAAGAACAACATTGGTTTCAGGGATATCGGGGAAAGGTCTACAACAGCGCTAATATCTGAGGTTTTGGTTTCTTAGCAAAGGCAGATGTAGTGGGGTATTTCAAAGGCCTTTTTGTATGTTAGGTGATGTCCTAGACGTAGTCATTGGAAAAACAAATTGCTCTTTGTACTTCTTTTTTGGATTTTAATATGTGCGTTCTATGACACCGCTGGCTCTCCATCTGTCCAAGGAGCTGGCGGTGGCAGCTAACGCAGCTATTAGTTCGTCACTGCATAATGAGGTCATGCTTACGAATCACAAAACTGCCAGTTCCCTCAACATGCAGGTCGTGTGTCGTGCCAGGTGCAGAATTACTGATATGGTTGCCTCATTCCAAAGTTTGTGTTATGATTCATTCACATGGAGTCACTAAGGAGTTTGTAGCCCATGTGATACTGACCCGGGTACCAAAGATGTGGAGTTTGTGCAGCACCCTGTATACTATGATTGCGCTCTGAATAACGAATGAAACAATGGCACTGCAGTGCAACGTTTATTGTGGTTTTGAATACTACTAAATGTACTTTGTCTGCAACTAAAAATAGCATTTTCTTTATCGACCCTGAAAATTCAATACTTAGCCTACAATTTAAAAATAAAGATTGGTTGGATGCCTTTTTGCTTATTGTTACTGCTGTTATAAACTTCCTCATCCCATTTTCTTCTTGCCCCTTCCATAAGATTCCTCTTACAGGCTTTTCTGATCCTCATGTTTCTGCCTATGAAGAATCACTGTCATGACATTTATGCCTCATACTGCAAGAAAAATTAAATTCACAGTCTTACAGAGTTCTTTTATTCTGTGAGTGTTATTTGAGGACTAATCAGGAAGCACAGGTGGCGAGACTGCTGAAATAGTGAAACTGGGGAAGAGGTGTTTATGTTCAATAGTACTCCCCTCTTCCTCATTACATTATTCTGATTTTGCAGATTTATTTTTTTCTAAGGACACATAAGGAAATAATTTTATGACAAAAATTGATGTTTTAGCTATTGTGTGATGATACTCTTTGTTTTGATCAGTGACTAGCACAACTGTAGACCTGTAGCAAGGTTTTATTAAATAATACTGAGAACAAATAGTGAACATATGGTGGTTCATTCATCCTTCAACTGTGCTTCAATAATGACTTAAGAACTAAAATCTAATAAAGATAGTAGAATCTGAATAAGTTGGTTGTGGAGCAATATAAAATTCATGTGGAGTCACTTTTGGATTACAGAATTACACTTTGCAACTTTTTTAATGTCCTTAAGTGCATCTTACAATGGCAAATTCAGTTTAATAGACACCTGGTAAAATTAGATTATTTGAATGCATAAACTGAATTTGTGCACTTTTATGGGCAGAAGGAACTATTACAATTAAAACAGTATAGGGTTTACATATACAATTAGCCATTGATTTCACATGCACATTTCTTTTCACGGTGTATTTGGGAATCAACAGATTAGATCCTTTTGTATGAGGTAAATTGAGCATGCAAATATTATTTCTTTTACAATGCAATAACAAACAAATAGCTCATTTACTTGCATAATGTTAATTGGTTATGTTAACCACATTCATGAATGCACATTTTATCTTTGCTACATGTTCCTATAATTCTTTATAGTACTGTAAAAATACATAGTACGCAGTCCTGGACAAAGGATCTTATCACCTTACCTTACAATACAACAATAAATAATATTGGCCCAGGTTTTAAAAATGGCTTCATAACCCACAGCTCCAAGTCAGGCACCTAGTACAGAGACAGATTTTTTCAAAGGCGCTTACACCCAGCGATTCCTACTGAGAACAGAGAGCTGATGAGTAGTGAGCATTTTTGAAACTCTAGGCTCTTGTTCATAACAATTGAATTTAAACTGTATTTGCCAAGAAAATTCTATGCTGTCATCTGTGCAAAAGCTCTTCTTTCTAGAGATACAGTATTCCAAGTATTACAGCTGCAAAATAACCATATTCTTTTCTGTTTGAAGAAGTAACTAACTCGTATAATGGTTGGGGCAGGAGGAGGTGAAATAACTGTAGTATACCTAGCACAGAAAATGGAAGAAAACAAATTATTTCACCAGAAGCTGTTTCCTGTCCTGTTCTGCTTTTGCAGATGGATGTCAGATCTGTTCTGAAATGAAGTTTTAATTGTGCAAATGCCCTTCATTCTCAGTATTTTTTATTGCTTTTTTTACAGATATACATAATTTAGCTCAGTGTACCTACATTATCTTCTTTTCAAAACCTTGCAACAATGCTGTTGGTTAGTGAAGTTGGATATTTATCATGTAAATCTTGCATTAGGGAACAGGGTCAGAAAATCTTGAGGATAAACACTGGTATCTGTTTACAAAAAAGAAGAGTAATGACCACAGAATCCCAATAATTTCCTACATCAGTCAGTCAATGTGTTTCAGCTCTGAACAAGAGCTGTCTTCTGCAATAAAAGAAATTAGTCTATTTGCAGTCAGTGGCTGGCTTCTTCACTGAGTTGGCAGCCATCAGGGTTGGAGGCATTTTTTTGGTTAATGAAAGATGAAGAATGCCTCCAGGAAACATAGTGAATCCAGCTCTCATGATCCAGCCATGTGAAATTTTGTTATCTGTGCTTGAAATTCTGGCTTAAAATGACTCTTCCATTTTATTCTGAAAAATGAAGGGAAATGCTCAGTCACATTAGAATTTGGCAAAAACTGAGCTGGAAAATTGGCATTTGTTGATTTTGTTTTCAACTAAGGCCCCAAAACTCTGATTTTGTCCTGCTCCTTCATCTGCTTTCTAAGACTGAGATGTAGTAATGTGAGGAGCCTTTCTCACAGTTACTATTCGTCCTGTAGCTTTGCTAAAATGGCAGAAACGTGTCATTTCTGTCCTTGCTGGTTTTAGCCTGCCATCAAATTCATTAAGAAAGCACTGAAAAAGTGCTAAAGAAAAGGAAGAAATGTCCTATTTACTAGAGGTGACAGCAATTCCATTGTATTTGAAATAAGAAATAATGTATGAAACAAGAGTTTGAGTTAAAAGGAGCATAATTCCATCCTCACATTGTGTAGCTACCTTTCAAAAGTTGCAAAAACTTCCTTTTCAAAACCATGGTTGAGATCATTTTACTTTACCCTCTTGCACTCTGCTTTCAAGTAACCGCTCATTTCTGTTAGTGTTATTCAGTACAATCTATTTGCTCTTGAAAGAATAGTATTGAATTTGAATTAAATCAAGCTCCAAAGAAAGTACACTTTTCTTTCATGAAGGATTGCAGCATACTCCATTCAAAAATACAGTTTCTCCTCAAGAAACTGAAAGATGAGTAATTTAATTGTTCACAGTTTAGTCATGACCTAATTCAAAAGGAGGGCAAACAGTGGGTATTTTATTTTAAATTAATTCATATTTTAGTGTTTTACCTGTTGATGGTCACTTATGTGCTTCATAACCAGAAAAAATCAAATGGAGAAGCAAAATGAACAGTGTTCAGAAAGTTAAACCACGTGTGGCAGAAGTTTTGAGAACTAGAGTAAAAACAGCAGTGGCAAAAGCATTTTAACAGTACTACTAATATTTTGACACGGTTCATGAGTTCTGTACTTTTGTTCCCACATGTAAGAAAATCTTCAACTTTGATAATAAATGATAAAAGGAAGAACAATAATCAAAGCAGATAGTAAACAGCCTGTAATTTGGAAAATTATATATTCAGTCCACTTAACATATCTAAGCAATAGTTCACATTCAGTACATTTGAGGAAGTAAGACTTAATTTGGAGATTAACCAAAAAGCAACAAAAAAATTTAAGGTTATTATTTACGTGTGGTATATTTACTCAGGGAAACTTTAACTCTTTGCAGTGGAAAAAGGAGTGTGTTGTGTAGTTTTCTAATTTTGTATCTAAATGTACCTGCAGTTCTAGCTAAAATTATTGTTACCTTGATTATAGCATTACTCTTGAAGCAAGTACATTTTTCTCTTGACAGAAAGAATCTCTAAAACATTGACTTCACACCTGTAAAACACAATTTGCATTTTCTTTTTTACTTTATTAAATGGGGATGGGGAAGAAAATCAAACAGATCAGTTTGAATACAGTATTGCAGTTTCTCTCTACTTATGTAGAAATTATTCCACCTGCCCCTCATCTTCAGACTGAGAAGCACTGAAGGTAATCTTTGATTATTATTATTAGAAGTGATGTTGTTTAAGAGTTCTGCAATTGGGTCTAATGTATTAATTGTAAATGTTGCCAGGCGTGACCCCAGCTACAGTGTAAACGTCAGTGGAAGAGGTTTAGTTATTAACAACCTGCTCCAGAGCTGCTGTCATTTAGACTGAAAAATTCAGTCAACTGAGGAGATGAGAAGTTCTCTGTATCCTCTAGTGATTTTTCTCTATAGAAAGGAGCATTTTGTGTCTCATGAAGCAAATATTCTGACATGGTTCTGATCCTAAGTACTCTGTTTTATAGGAAACTCAAGGTAACGGAGCTCGCTGCTTCTTTTCTCCCTCTCTGTTGAAGATGTCCTTCACAGAAATGCAAGGACTTTTAAAGTAATTTCCAGGCTTTCAATCCTCCCCTATCAGCTGCTTAGTGCCTCAAGCTAATCTAACTATGATATATGGTAAATATTTTCCCTTGCAGGAAAAGTGCTTAAAGCTATTTCTGTGCATTGATTGAGCACATTAGGCTAATATTTATCCATTTGAAACCTGGAGGTTTAGCAGTACATCACTTAATAGCTATGCTCCGATTATAAGAAGTAATTATACATAAGAATATCAAAGAATATTAAGTCCCTTGTGGAGGAACCATCATAAATGGTTTAATGGTGATTAAATCTAGGGAAGCTGGAGTAGTTTGGAATGCTGCTTATTAATTTTAGAAGGTGCATGGCTCTCAGAGCATTGCAAATAAATAGGAGTACTAGCGTCTATGCATTTAATGACATTTTGAGCTGCAGGAATGTAGCCTTCAGGTTTCTTGCTGCACTTGGGTACATTTGCTTGTTACAGAGGCTGCGCTCTGTGCATTCAGTTCACATTGTTTCAAAACGGTGTCAGTATGGCGTAGGTTCTTACAGAGCAATGAAGTTTGTCCCTTTTGTTTGTGCTTGAAAGACTTCTTCAGCAAGTGTGATCTTCACGAAGTTCTCGAGATCCCTTCTTCCTCTCCTTCTCCTCACTCTCTTCCTTCAAAACAATACCACTACCTTTTGTCTTCACTGTTGTCTTCACTGTTGCTGCGCACTGTTTTCTTAGTTCTTCAAACCCAGGACCTAGTACAGGACTAGTTTGTGACAGCCATACCCTTCCAATTTCCTCTTATAAAAAAAAAAGAGAAACGCAGACTTCCCAGGGATGATCAGCCAAGCCGGTGTTCCACGTCTGAATAGTCTTTATCAAATGGGCATACATTTGTTACACATTCTATCTTTGAAACTTTTTTTTAAGATCAAAGGGTCAAATTCTGTTGCTCTCTATGGAATGAAAATTTATTCTTGATATTGTGAGTTTGGCTAGAGAGAGGATGACAGGCAATGCCTTCAAGTTTGGGGTTTTATATTAAAAAAAAAAACTTTTTCATTTTCAAATTTAGCTTTAGTTACTGTCATGGCATTATATTGTGAAAACACATAACAAAAAATATACAGTAGTTTGCTGAAATATTGTTCAGTTTTTGTGGTAGCATGGACTAAAAAAAAAAACTTTTTCATTTTCAAATTTAGCTTTAGTTACTGTCATGGCATTATATTGTGAAAACACATAACAAAAATATACAGTAGTTGTTTGCTGAAATATTGTTCAGTTTTTGTGGTAGCATGGACTTAGTGTGATTTCACTGGAGCTGCTGTTAAAACTATAAAGGCTGTTGGGAAAATGAAGGCATAAATTAATCCCATCAACTTTTGAGGTCTGCTTGCATGCTGGCCTTAAAATCTGACCTAATTTATTTGTATGTGCTATTTGGCCAACTGACCCCTTGTCTAATTCCATAGAGTTACATCAGAGATAAAATTGGCATATGTACAATAAATGTACGCCCTTTTAATTCCCTTATGGAGTGGAGGACATATGTTATTTATTATGTACGGTGATGTCAGACAATAACTTAATTTTTTTGCAATTTTATCTTGTTAGCCTTAGATGTAGATGGAATGCTAACTTGCAATTACAGTCTTTGGATAGTGTATGATAGAGTGATCTATACTCCCGCAATTGATTTTAATACTCTTTAGAGTCTAGACACTCTTCATGTTATTGTTTAAAGTGCAGCTCAGCTTTCCAAAGTGACTCTGAAAATGCTATGGTTTGATTCTGTGCTTATCCTCTGCCAGCAACTCCAAAATAGAGTTTATGCAGTTAAAATTTGAGTTTGGTTGCTCTTGGTATTTTTGTAACTGAAAGTCTCTCTTATGTTGAAGCATGAGTTCTTGCATGCTGTCTGCCACCCAGTCCTCTCCTCAAGTTGATCGAGAATGTACCATCATCTTCGATCACCATCTACCCCTGCCTTAGAGGCAGGGATGCTGAGTCCAGTGATGTGAGGTATGATATGCAGTCACTGGCACAGCTCGTGTGAGGCAAAATGAAAGACTCACCTTTGCTTGGGTCGCTTAGACCAGCTTAAAGGGCTGCAGTGTTTGAAGGGACTCCCATTTCTGCCAAGAGAGGATTCTGTCGTGATGATGTGGTTGAAGACAGATAAAGTTTCATTCTGAGTACTCCTCTGCAACCCTGGTATAAGGATGCATGGGAACTGGGAAGGGAACATAGGGAAGAAAATGCTGTGGAGAGTCTGGGAAGCTCTGTAATTTATAGTGTCCATAATTTAAAGTGTAAATCTAAATTGATTATTCACATGAACTGACCTCAGGATTTTTCATTAATGCTACAAATTATTGTCTAAAGTAATTCAGATGTGCATTCTAGCTCATAGAGTAGCCAAGAATCAAGATATTTCAAAAGATTATATCAATGTTTCCCTCAGTTTTGTCTGATCTTCTCTCTTGGATGTCTTCACATTCTCATTTCCCTGTTGTGAAAGGGAATTTCTTCTTCATTTGCTACAAATGAATTTGTGGAAGACAAGGGCAATGAATGTGCAGATGTCTGTTTTATCTCATGGATTAAAAAATGCGGCAGAATATGTTGACTGCATATAAGAGAAACTGGAAGTATATCCTTGTGATATACTCGCGGTATGCTTTATTATTTTCCCCTGAAATAATTAATAGTAGGCTTTGAAACTATCTATAAAACCTGAAAACTCTACAATTGCATCACAGAACAGAGGGCCATTGCAGTGGTGCAGGCATGAAGTTCACCTGCTGTGGAACGCCAGGCTCTCCAAGAGCCACCGTTCACCAGTGCTTCAGGGAAGAAGAAAAAAACCAGACCGATCATGGTTATAGCCATTTGCATTTCAGAAAAGATACAGTGTTGGGCCTTCCTGAGCTCCAGCATCCTTTGGGCGTGGTGTCTAACCTCTCTTGGTCCAATTTGTTCCTGTCTTCCTCTAACATCCTGGGGCACTGACTCCCAAGTTGCATGTACTGTGAGAAGAAGGGGTAGAATAACTCCTAAGTACCGATTCTCAGAGATTCGTATGCAGTTAAAGATTATTCCTCGCAGTTATGGGCTGGTTTAATTACAGATAGATTAGGAATTTACAAAATAAGGCAACCAACATCCTAAACTGTCTCTTAAATCAAAACTGCCTAAATAACTTTTATAAGTCAATAAAATAGAAATGAATAAAAATTTTAAAAACTCTGTGGGCAGAATTGTTAGATGAGCAATTTTATGTAGAAAAGTGTTTTTCAGAGGATCAATTATATGTTTATGATTTATATGCATATTTATAATCACAACTGTTCAGTGTTTAAATTATAAATATCACATAAAATCCTATAACACTGCAAAATCCTGAGCACAAGAATGTAATGCATTGCTGGTTATGAAAATATGTACAATCATTTATGTTGACCGAGCAGTAGTATCTGTTTCTCTTGCAGAAACAGTGGAAATATGTTCCTGCGTATTTGTGATTGGGAGGAGAGTGGAGGATCTGTAGCTCTGGGCCAGCCACAAAGCTTGGATGCAGTTATAAAATTTCATAATCATTTGCTTATTTAGCACTAGAGGTCTGGTTCAGGTTATTTCTGATTCTCTGTCGTATATTTAAAAGTACGTAATTTATTGCAATCTGCTGGTAAGATGGTATCTGCTTTTTTCATTGCCTTGACTAATAGTCATGCTTAGTTATTTAATTTTACCTTTTTTACACATCTTCACATTTACCATTATTTAACAAACGTTGTTGTGAAGGATTTCTTCAGAGTTTCCCAATGTTTGTGAAATATACTGACCACACTCAGAGGAAAAAACCTTTTTCTCATCCTTGTTTTACTCTGGCATAAATTCACTGCTTTTTTGGCATCGTTCACTGAAGAAATAGAAATACAATTATTCTGAGGGACTTTCAACAATGATTGTTCACTTCAGTCTGCAAATCCTAAACCGGAGTTATAGGAAAAGTCAGTATTTTTGCCTAACCCTGCAGTCTGAAGATTCATAAAGTAGAAAAACTTTTCACCAGGAATAAAATGCAAATGTATCTGAAACCAAAGTTTTAATTGCACTTGTCATCTCACAGCAAGAGGCTTGAAAATTATATCAACGTACACTGACAGGTAGTGATCCTGTTACAAGAGACTGTAAACAAATTTCCGACCTGTATAATACTGATTTGGCAATCAAGAAGAAAAGTTGAATCTTTAATATTTAAACAAAATGACAAATATTTAAAGAGCAGACTATTTTACTTTTCTGTGATTCATCAACCAGTATTAAATCAGGATGGACGCTTCTTAAAGTAGCTCATCTCTAGCAGCTGTGTAGCTGGTGTCACAAATGATATTACTTTTCAGGCAGATGGATGCCATCAGAGGGTGACTCTGAAACCTCTGCAGTAATACCTTTATTTTCAAATACCTTTCTCAATTTATTCGTGTTATAAATGATGGTTTAGATTTTGCAACTTTCATTTTATAGAAATTGGGGTCTGTTTTTTTAATGAGTGAAGCCAATGCTTGCAGCCATTAGTTATACAAAATACAGAAACGCATAAACATTTGTCATGCTAAAGTTTAATTACCTCCCTGCAGTATTATGGAGTCATTAGTCGTAACTCTACAGCCAATGATTCAGTGAAAACTAGAGCTAAACAGGGGGCTTAATCCATTGATCTATATGAAAATACATGTCCATTCATACCATTTTGGCTTTTCTCCCAGGCTTAACTGAAGTTGTGGTGTCTCCTATCCACCCTTTATATAGCACGCTGTCCTGTTTGTGATCTGACATTACTGTATGGTTGCAACAAATAGGATAACTAGGGAAAATGCTCTGCTTTGTGAGATGCCATTTCTGTATCCATCACAGTTTTTGTGAAAATAGTTTCCCTTTTCGTCTGACCTCCAGATCATCTTCTCTCCTTCCCTGGTGTGGCAGAAGCAGAGAAGACAGCCACTATTCTTGAAAAGCAGGCACCAGAAGCAGAGTAAACTACTGTTTCTGAGCAGACTAATCAGTAAATTCCTAAAACATAGGAAATTTGCCGAATAACTGAGATTTGTTTTCCATTGTTCTGTAGATGTATTTCTAGTACCTGGTTGACCTGTGGTTGACTTGTAATGCTGATATTAGCCTAAATGTATCTTTGCTTGAGTTGATTCTTGAAAATGAGCTGCAGGTCTTTTGGCTTTAGGCTTGATCCTGTTTGCAGTGCATTGCTGAATCTTTAAGATTCATCCAAGCAGCCCACAAAGCCCTAAGTTAAACAGTCAAAAGCTTTAAATAGTAAAACCACTAGTAAGAATGTCCATAGCTGATGCCATCCGCTCCTGCAATGTGAATTCACATCCTAGTTTTCTGCGTGTTAGCTGTGTTGCTAAGTCTTGGCTCTTGTTTCATTGCTAGTCAGCACCCAAATGTGTATGCGTGATAGACAATTGATAAAAAGGAATAAAATAAGGTATAATAATTTCTTTTAGTAGTGCACAAAGGAAAAAGAAAAAATACCCAAATAGATTCCAAATCTGTGAATGAAAAGGAGGCTGAATCACAAGGGAGTAAAAAAAGATGTGCCATATAAAGCCCTGTCAGTGGGGACAGACTCAAACTGTTCGTATTCCAAACCTGTATTTGTCATTTTACTTGTTAAACCATTAACAGGCTGTTATGATGTTTTCAGTAAGTGATGTGTGACAGAGTAGGAATATAAATTTTGTAATGTACATGGCCAGAATGTGGCATAATACCTGCATCAGTATGTTGTGACAGTAGGTAGATATATTGTTAAAAATGGTTGTGTGCCTATTTAGAACATTGTAAGCCTAATATTCAGAAAGTCTGGTATTTTTCAACAAGAAAATACAACAAATCCCAGAAATAAATTGTATGTATTTAGTGATCTGTATGACAAAGGAAAGCATTAATTGTGAATCACTAAAGGCTTGAGTATTGTTTAGATTTGAAGCCCAACATTCGTATCATTAAACACAGCTGAAAATTGATTGCACGGCTAGCAAATTGCAAAGCCTAAGTATTAGGAAACTGATATTTAAGTTAGCTTTAATTTTTTATGTTTTCCAATTATCCACTGATTTTATTTGTAGTTGAGGGAGCTAAAGACATCTAATAAATCATACTAAAGGATTTAACGTTTCTCTGCTTTGATATCTGAACTAGTGAGTATGCATTTTTAAATTGATTTCCATATGCTAAATTCTGAAGTGTGCATTGACTCTCCAGGGTTACTGGGAGCCAGGAGCTGGTTAAGGGCTCCTGGTGTTTAGTCCATTTCCCTCCCATGCAGCTTATCTCAGCGTGAGTTGCAGTCGTAGCAGATGTTTCTCTGGACTTCTAGAGAATGAGAGAATTCTTTTTCTTAATAGGCAAAACCTCTTAATGACTTGTGGTCAGTTCCTTCTGTCTAGTGGCTTTTTCTTCTGGTAGGTCCTATTTTTCAGCAGTATTTATGGAATTCTTTGAGGAATAATCCAGGACAAATTAATTTTGGCATTAATCATTTCCCCAAACAAAGTCGATGCATATAAATTACTACACATTTCCTAACCAACAGAGGAAAGAGAAGCAGAACCAGCTTCCTGGTGTTTTCCTTAGCACATGAGAGATTGTTCCTGCAGGTTTGTTGCACAACTTTTTATACGGAAAAGTTACTGTGTTTATGTATAGTGAGTGTTCACAGCATAGCACTTCACTATGTGTACCAATCCTTCTGGTTTTGCAGCATATAACATGAGTTGGATATGGCTTTTTACTCCTCTCATCATCTTGGCACAGAGGTCATTGCTTTTTCTGTTGTCTTTTTAGCTGTGTAAATTGTGCACTGATTTTGCAGTACATTTACCCTGACTCTGTGCACATAAATCTATGTAGCACCAGAATTGAACTGTTCTGAACTCCACTAAAATAAGTAGAAATATTCTGACTGACTTCCATGGCATTTCGAAGATGCTCATAATATTCATTACGCTTTTTAAGGAGGAAAAAAAAAAAGGGGGGGGAAGCCTTATAAGCAAAATGTTACATTTTTGCTATTTAGTCTTCTTGATTTAATTACGGTTTTGTTCTTCCGTTTGCAAGAGCATCAAGATCTTTCCCCCACAGCTTTTTTTGTTTCTCCATTTTCCAAAGCTGCTGAGATTTCCTGTCTATGGATAACATATAGTGATAGAAATTTTTTTTTTAGTTGTTTTATTACCAGCAGGCAAGGAAGTATTGTCCTTTAAATATGCCTTCTACTACTTGTCCCTGCTAGTTCTGCAAATCATAGTAATCCAGTTTATTGTAAACCTAAACATGTATACAAAGCTATGACTTCTCTTTGTCTCCCCAAGATGGAGTTGTCTTAGAGGGACGACACGACTCACCTTTGCATTCAAGTCTGATGATATCTGAGATTTTAAATTCGTGTTTGCCATTGTAATACTCACTGGTGCATTCTGCAGCACAGTCACGGTATTAATCACAGTATTACCTTATCTCTGGTCAGAGAGGGACATCCCTCCCTTTGACAGGTATTGGAACAGCCAGTTGTTGACTGACTGCTACACCCATGCAATTTATCCAGCACTTTGAGAAACTGGAGTGGTTTCATGGTAGGTTCATAGAGATCTATTTGTCTATTAAAGCGTGTTGGCATTTCCTATAGCTTGAAAATGGAAGAGTAAAGGAGATCCATATTCTGTTGTTTCCTGGGCCACTCTAAACTATCAGAAGTTGTAGTCATTCCAATGAAATAGAAACTAGAGGGCTGCGTTCCACCCTCCTTGGAGAGCAGCGCAGTTGGTCCCTTGCTTAGCAAGATGGAGTCAACAGGTGGCAAATGGTTTGCGTTCTCTTCACAGGCACATGAACATAAGAGTATTTGTACGTCCCTGTGACCTCATTCTTTCCTCTTCTAACTCCCCGAGAGATAGCTTTTGTCTTGCAGGACAAAAGGGAAGAGTGAAGAGGGGACAAAATGAGGCAGAGGAAATTTAGGAAGAGTGTGATGTGTACCAACATAGACAGCATGGGTGAAAAGTGTAAAACCAATTAAAATAATTCATCCTACACCTTAATTCTGTTCCTCTTGAGAGTTATCAGCTGTCTTACCGTGAAATTCCGTAATGACATCCTACTTGTACATATAACTATTCTTTGGTGATACAGTTAATGTGACTATGACATTTTCTTACATAGGACCGCCTACACAGAACTTGATTCTGCATCCACTCTGAATTTAAGCATGTCTTTAACAGCATAAAAACCAAACCAAAGCTGCTATATAAATCTTTCAATTTGCATTCATTGTGTATAAAAGCAGCTTGATTTTCTTTGTTTTGTTTTGGAATAACTTATTTAAAAATGGGACTGTGTATACAGATTTAATTTGAGGACATAATGTTGTTTGTCATATTGAGACATAAATAAATCCCTGTAATAATACTTCCTTAGACTTACTCATAGATTACTCAATATATTTTATGAATAACTATGAAATAATGAACAAGAAGATTTGGTCTGAATTGTATAGCTTTTCAGTAATAGTTACGTAATGTTTGGCTTCCTTACCCCTGTTTCTGCTGACTTCATTACAGTCGCTCTCGTTGATGTAAGAATGTCTTCTATGGTCTCTCTCAGCCGCTAGTAATACCATCACTGTCAAGAAACCATGGTTTATATTCCAGGATTCTGACAAATAATATTGTCAATGATAATGCCCAGCAGTTGTAATTTTAATTTTTTCTTCTTGAACCTGTGCTCTTTTTATGCATATGCTGCGTTAGACAAGAGGGAAAAAGCGGAGGAGGTCTGGGATCAAAATCATGCTGAGTTTGCTTACTTCCTACAGAGAGATTTTAAACTGCTCAGTATCATATGACTGTATGCTCATTATCAGGAGACAAAATAACCATATTTAAACCAGGTTCTTCTATGAAAGAAATAGAATAGGAAATGCATGGGAATTCACTAGAAATGGCAGATGAAATCTGGACAGGCAGAATGTGGAAGCCAGTTAAGCAATTTAGCTCTGAGATTTCTCTTTAATAGGCTTCATTATACAAAAAAAGCTATGACAAATCTATACTAGAACACTTCCAGGTCACCAACTGCATGTCTTAATATAACAGAATTCTTAATACCCCTCACATTTTTATGATATTACAAATCTGTATTTCCAGAATTTTTTTCACGCGCAGTTCTCCAAGAACTCCCCTTCCCCATAAGGGGAGGAAGTCATCACCCTAGGGTATGGGTGGTGAGAGGAAGAATTGAGAGGGAATTATTAGTGTGTCAGAGAAAAGGAAAGATAGATTAACAGAAATCAGAGAGGAGAAAAAAACATAAAAAGCACAAAAAGAGAAGTATTTCAGTGAGTAATTCAGCTGCTGGATACATAGTTGATACTCGTTAATTGGCAGTGCTGACATATGCTATTCCTCTGCCTGTATCCACCCACTCATTGTGTCCTTGACTTCTTCACTCCTTTGTGCTCAACTGTGCTCTTGTTTTCAAATACAGTTTCATTTTGATATGCCATTTTATAAAGCATCTGAAAAACTCATAGAGATCATTGAATCCTCACTGGAATAATGTGGAAAACACACACTGTAATAAATGTTTGGAATTTATTATTAGTGATACACATATTCATTCTGATGTTCTTACTCTGAAATTATGCTATTTTATTTCTTGACTTTTACCTTGTGTATGGCTTCCACCTACATATCGCTGAAGAGATGGCAAAACCAGAGAAGATGGCCAACAACAGAAGAGCAGTTGTCATCCCAAACTCTCAAGGAGATTTGGAACCCAGGAGTGGGGCTCCTGATTAGAAGGACCCTCTGTCTCCATTCACTAACTAGAAAAAGAGCCTCAGAAAACTGCCTTCTATGCCTAAACTTATCCTTACAAACACTTTTCTTATTCATATTTAACAGTACAGCCCAGGTCAACTAATCCAGTAGGGTTAGTTAAAGCTACCTGATGCCTGTGGCATCAATATATGTTCAGTAAACTTCAAAAGCTGCTTAGCTGGTTGCAAACAAAGATCTAGATGTTTATTCAGACCTCTTGAGTTTATTAAATGGCATTGGAAATCTCTCTGCAAGAGGCTTTTGAGAGAAAACCATTAATTCTCCAGCTTGTAGGAGCAAAGCTGCATGAAAATAGCCTTTCTCACATGAAAAATGTTTCAGAACGTTTTCAAACCTCACTAAGGCTTCAGTTCCAAAAATGGAAAGGGGCTGGATCATAAAATTTTGTAAAAGCAGAGGATGCAAGAGAAGGTTCTTATAGGCTTTTTTCCCCCCAGTCTTAGTATTTTCTGTATCCAAAGATTTTTCCTTAGTGAGCTAATATATGTAAGATCTAAGAGTAAGGTGGGGAAAAAAGAATGTCTTTATCTTATTTTTTGAACTTTTTGCATGTGGTCTCACAAACCAGGCTATTTTTGAAAAGTAATATTCTTGGTTTCCAGTGTATTCTGTCTTAATGAAAAAAAAAATTAATTTTCTTCCTCCACCTTTGATATTGTTTTTTTCATGGTCTTCGTTTGTGAAAATATTCTCCCACAGCACTATAATGGATACCTACAAAGGATAGTCCTGGCTTTGTGAAGCTGGGTGCCTTTATCTTCTCCTATAATCAAGGATAGCAAGTCGTTCAGCAAATGACACAGAGCACCAAAATTAGGTTTGTGCTTTGAACTGACCTCTGGAGATATGAAGCTCTTGCCATCAGCCAAAGAGAAAGACTAAAAAGACTGATCTTCCATATAGAAAGTTATGAACATATTTCTTAACACCCTCTTTCACATTCAATTAATTAGTATGAAGAGCAGATTGTAAGCTTGTGATTGTGAGGAGAGCCCTAGGTCTTGGTTGATAGGCAGGGTCAGTTGGAGAAATCGCCATGTTTCCATCCGCCCAACTGCAAGGGATGCTTGCAGTTACGGAAGTGATTGAAGGGTCCCTCTTACCAGAGTCCTTGCTCTTTCTAAATTGGCACCTTATCATCTGGATCAGCAAACAACTATTTTTATGGCATAGTGACAAACAGAAATATCTTTTGATTGCAGTAACAACTCTGCTTGGAACTCAACTTCATTTCTACTTGCCATCTCTCCTTAAATCTCCACTTAGTCTATAGGAGGTTTTCCTTTAGAACTGGATTGATTTCTGTTAGGCTATCTGCCAGATAGTAAGGCTTGAGATTAGGCATCTTCGTTCCTCAGCTGTTCCCCTGAAGTACAGTGCTTATAATTTAGTAACTTTTAATTTCCTGTTGGCATTTTTGTAAAGGGGAACATAAATGTTCTGGTGGTGTTTTGGAGGATGTTCCCAAGGTTTTTAGACATATATTGCCAAGCAGACTGGCAATGGTCAGTGTAGCCTTTCTTCTGATCAGCGTCAGAGACAGAAGAAATTATATGCCTTTTATTGAACAATTACAGGTGTGTTCAAATGGGAAATAGTCTTTCTTTCAGTCCATATTCCTCTTGATGACTGCAATTGCTTTGGAGAGGGATTGTCTTATGCAATATGACAAGCTTAATTTTACGGTGTTTAACTCAGTGAGACATTTCTCTAGATCAGTCCTTACACTCTAGCAAATACACATACAAAATAAATGTAATTATCCCCCTTTTGTGATAAGTCAGGAGCAAAAGTAAATCCTCTATTCACCAAGGCTGTAAAAAGTGATGCAGAAAAATGATTTGCAATAAAAACATTTGACAATGTACTTTTCTTTTGTATTTCAACATATTTTTCTTCAGCTGCTACTGTTCGGATCTTTTTGCAGAAATGTATTCCTCTGATTGTTAAAATTATCATTCAATTTCCAGTCTAAGTGTATTCATAGCCAGCTTGTATCCACTGTTTTTATGGGAAAATGAATGTCGACTTTTTTTTTTTTTTTCTGCCTGGCATTTACCTGTGTCATGTTATATCACATATCCTGCACAAATTGCCAATCTTTCTATCTACTTGCCTGGACTCTGTGTTGATAATCATAGAATCATAGACTCATTTAGGTTGAAAAAGACCTTTAAGATCATTGAGTCCAACCATAAACCTAGCACGGCCAACCCCACCACTAAACCATGTCCCTAAGCACCACACCTACACATCTTTTAGATACCTCCAGGGATGGTGGCTCCACCGCTTCCCTGGGCAGCCGGTTCCACTGCTTGACAACCATTTCCACAAAGAAATTCTTCCTAATATCCAATCTAAACCTCCCCTGGTGCAGCTTGAGGCCATTTCCTCTTGTCCTGTCGCTTGTTGCTTGGGAGAAGAGACCGACCCCCACCTGGCTACAACCTCCTTTCAGGTTGTTGTAGAGCAATATACAAACACTTTGGTCATTTCTTCTTGACCCCACCCAAATTACTAGTCTTATTTGGTGGAGTCCAAATGTACCTCTTGTTATAGATATTTCTTTCTAAATTCACACATAGGACAGCTAGGGTACCATTTTTTTCAGGATTGTAAGAGATTAGAAGATGCTTGTGCGGTTCTGTTGAGCCTTTCAGTGAGACGGTGCAAGAAGCAGGTTGTGAGATAGATAAAAGAAAAAATAAACAGGATGGGATACACGATAACTGTAATGCAACATGATGGGAGAAAGAGAGAACTGCATAGCACACAGCATGAGATCATATAACCAGGTGACTAGTAGGTGGGGAAGATTCATGCTTACTGCTCTGCACCATTGCCTGTAAACCTTGCTCACCAGCACAGGGTGACAAATTAGATGGCACCCTTGCCTTTGTTATTTGCCAACTAGAGTTATTAAACTATAAATTTTACAGCATAAATTATTATCCTGTTTGCAAATATTATAATTTCTTATTGTCTTATAAGACATACTTGTTATTCCTGTGTGAAGGTTGATGTTGAAGTAGCTTCTTTGTTTCCTTGGTGACTGCGCCTGCTGTCTGATCATACCACAAAAGGCAGAGTTGCAAGCAGGTTGAGCAACTTGTGTGTAGTATTTGAACCTCTTTGTTATAAGTGGTCTGCTGCTAAAGAGAAGACAGAGATTCTGATAAATCCACATTATAGGGAGAAACTTTTCAAATAAACTGTGCGTTGATTTGGAAACTTGTTAAGGATGCACATTAGCAATTTACATTCCAAAGGCAGTGAATAGGACACTATTTGATAAGAATATCAACAATCAGAGTGTCTGTTCTTTGGGCATTTTCAAGGAAAGAATTATAAATCAGATCATATTGGTGCTCTTCATCTTATTTAGATCTGTTTCATTAGCAAGTAGATAAAGAAATGTGCATTGTGATAACTGAGTAATACATTATAGTTCCATAACCCAATTAAGCTGCAATGATTACATGGAAATGAATCCATAAAGTATTCAGATTATATCATCTTGCTGTTGTTTACATTTGATTTTTTTATCTCTTTTTTTTTTTCATTGTATACCATTAACATCTTTGACATAGTAAGATTACTTGGTTTTGATTTTTCCTAGTAGTATGCTGTATTCGCAAAGTGATGGAATTTTTGTGTCACCTGTTCCTACTACTATTTACTCACTAGTGGAGGAGTGCAAATGAGTCATGTAAACAAAAATCATGTAAAATTGCCTCTCTGTTACTAGGCTCACCCAGTGTCTATGAACCACAAAGAAAATGAAAACTTCCACTTAGTGCCAAGTCAGAAATGTTGATTGTTCTTGACAAAAGTTTTGTGGTATGCATTCAGCGGGATCAGAAGCATCTGTCCCTGTAGTTTCTGAAACTGAAATGCATAGTGGAAAATCATGAGTTTGTGTTAAAGTTATCGCACTAAAATTGAATTTGATTTCATTTCAATGCTAGGAAAGAACTTGTTATTTGAGGAAATGTGTAACACTCTAAACCAAGAACATATGAATAGTATAAATTGTGTTATTTGGTTTAGTGATATCACTTTTGCTGTACTAGTGTCTCCACTTTTATAGTATCCAGAGTTGCAGGGGAAAATGTTATCTTTTTATAGTGTGATATGAAAATTTTAATGCCTAATATATTCTGTGAAAGACTGTAGTATGTTTTACTACTTTGATCTTTTCAGTGTTCAGTATTTTGATTGGCCGGGCATTTTGCTGCTTCCCCACAGGTTTCTGAGACTGTAAACAGGGGAAAAATTAGAGTAGCCAGTCAGTCAAATTATGGAATATTGAAAAGGTCAAAGCCATACAGAACTGTACTGAACTTATAGAATATATGAAGCATTAAAAATCTGATAGCTCATTCTTGTGGCAGGGATTGCAATAAGAGAAAAAAATGCTGCAGTTTGAATCTATACCTATGATGGTAATTATAATGAGAATGGAAAATGGTACAAACATAGCCTACTGTCATTCTGACAGTCTTTTAAATTTTAATATAAAGGCCTTTTAAAGAAGCGTTCTGCATGTAGAGCTAGAAATATATTTGTAAGTTTATTGGAACTGAGGTCTCACACAGGCCCAAGCTGTAACTTTCTTTGTAATCAAAGAGAGACTGACTATAAAAACAAAGTGACAGAACAAAAGCAGAAGAGTGCTATCTCTGATTTTATAGAGCTTTGCATAATGTAATGGACACAATGATGTGATTGTGATTATAGAAATGAAATTGAGAAAAAAAGTCTGTTCTGATAGTTTGGTATAGTACCTTTAGGAAAAACTGGTGTTTCAGAGGAAGACAAAATAAATCCAAAATACTGCACGTGTTTGCCTTTGCAATGCAGATACTGTTTTCCAAAGCACTGGCAAGGGAAATGAGTGGTGGAAATACTTCACTGAAGAATTAAATTTAAAATTCTTATTTCGTTGTTCTTTTCTTAGCAAAAGAACGGAACTGTTTTCCTATTTGAAAACTAACTAGTCTCTTTTAAAATTCACCTACACTACTTTTTTCTTCTAGTTTCTTTGTAAGTGTGAATAGTGTGACTAATGTCTCCGTGTGGGCCTGAACTGCAATGGAAACATCAGGATACAGAGTTAAACTCTGCTGAGCATGTTAAGTATTTTAAAACTACTTAAACTTTTAGAAACTTGCAAATTCAAGTGCCAATGTAGCCAACTCAAGGACAATGCTTCATCAGAACCCAAAGCAGTTAGATACTAATTGGCTTCCCACTTAGGAGTTATAAAATCCCGAGCACATGGGTTCTGCTCCCACATTCTCTCTTAAGAAAGTTCAAGTCAGTTGGGAAAAGTAGAAAGGGACGGGAGAAGTAAGAGATGAGGGAAAGGAGAAGGACTAAGGGGATTTCTAGCCATATCAGGTAGTCTTTTATACCAGTTCTTCTGTCTTCTTGTGAGATATACTTTTTGCAAAGTAGCAAAAGTTGATGTTTCACCACCTTTGTAGCGATTTCTTTTATTACAGTACAAATGCTTCTGGACTAAAGAGACTAATGACGTATTTGAGTATGTTTTTCATGCTATAATGTTACTTGGTGGAGTATATAATGATTGAAAAGAAGTAACTGACATGTCCTGGTTCAGATCTTGTTAATTAAGGTACAGACAGGTTTTCCACATTATTTGGTTCTCTACCAATTTTGATTACATTACTACCCCGGACTGAGTTATTTATATGAAATGGTGATATTTATGTTGGCTGGCTAAATCCGTGAGTTGTGTGAGTGTTGGGGAGATAATCTTTTGTTCATTAAAAGTTCATACACCCAGTAGATTCGTGGATTGGAGAAGGACCTCTCAGTAGGCACTGCATTTGTGATGTCCTTTCGCGTGACCTGGGTTTTTACTAGAAGTGTATAGTGCTCAGATTAGGAAATAGGAATATATATGAACATTTGCCTAGTGCCTGCCCAGCTAAATTGATAAGTGGTGACTCTTCAGTGAGATGTCTGTGACTTTTCCTATTCCCTCTTAAAATATGTATTGATACTGTGAAAGTAAAAATTGGATACAACAGGAACATTTTCTCCATACAGAGGTTTGTGAAATCCTGCTGCCTCCCCCTGACTGTTCAAACACTCCCTGTTGTGTTTCCATCTTAGTAATCCCCTTTGAGCGTTACCTTACTAAAGGAGTTTTGATAACAACAATCCCTCTCCGTTCCCTGCCTCCCCTCTCCCTTGGAGAGTTAACACGACGGTTGTTGCAATGGCATTGTTTATGCCCCTCTAACAGAATGGGGTCTCTTCGCAGGTGGCTGAGGGTCAATACTGTAAAAACTGATGAATATGCATATGAATATGAAACCTTTAAAGAATTCACAGCCTTATATGCTGTCTACAGTCTGAAAGAACTTTAAGAGGTCCCTGTCCACCCACCTTACCAAAGGCAAGTCAGTCATGCCATGCCATGCCTTGCCTGAAAGGTAGTAATCAGGTTTGTTTTCCAAAAAGTTCCAGTGACATAGGTTTCACCTCTTCTCCAGTGTTCATCTGTCCTTTACATCAACAAGCTTGCCGGAACAGATGAACTGAATCTCTTTTGCCTGATTCATTTGCGTTGTTCCTCTCTCAGCTGCGGTCATGAAGAGCACTGTCGTCTTGCCTCTCTACAGTTCGTTTATTCATATTTGAAAGCTCGTACCTTCCTTTTCTTCAGTCTTCTCTTGTCTAGAAGAAAACAAAACAAAGTGAAAACCAAATAAACAAATAACCATTTGTTGCTTCTGACACTATCCCAGGCTGCTGTCTTGGACTGCATTACACAAAACATAACATAGTCTATTTGAGTCAATCTTATCAGGGCTAAGTAGACTGGAAGAACTACTTTGCATGCTCTGTGCGTGACATTTCACATAAACTTATTCTATATTAACTTTTTCTGGCTGCAGAATGACATCAGATATTGTAGAATTGGTCTTCACAAATATAGGAACTTCTACAACTCCATGACTAAAATCATGAGGCGCTGTGGATATGCAAATACTCTGAATATTGGTTCATTTTATTTAAATTTTCAAGTGAAGTTAAAAAATCTGGGCCAGTGAAAATCATGAGGAACTCTGCTGACTGCTAATAAAGGTGGAGGATTAGGCAGCATGAAGGCAAATGAAATTCAGCTGCCAAATACAAGGATATACATACTGGAAGTAGGCTGAACCATACATGCAGCAGGGTTCTGAATAGCTTATGTTTAATGTTGCTCTTAATATGCAGCAAGTATAGATATTTTAAACCTAGATATAGCTGTGTTAGATAAAAATGTGTAGATAAACTTGCTTGCTAATTGGTGGTTCTTTTAGCTTTAATAGTTTCTTCCTCTTTCAGTCTCTTAAAAAATCAGGTTCATCTGTTCTTTTAACTCAAATTTTAAATATAGAGGTATTCTCAGCAGTCTTTTGGGAATCATCGACAAAGACATAATTTAACATCTTTCCTTCACAGTAATACGGAGGTATGACAAATGCCAGTTTACTGTACTTAAAAATTATTCTCAACTGAAAGAACAAGTTTTACAGTAGAGAGATGACTGAATATGTTGGGCTGATGAGTTAGCTACACTGAAATTAGAAACATATCTAATACGTGCAAAAGACCTCCACTGGTTGACTTCTCTGTAATTCTCCAAATCAGTCTTTTTTTCCCCTTTCATTTTAATACTAAGTATAAAGTGGTCACTTTACGTTCAACTTTGCTCTTATACAAAGAGTTTGTTTAAAATAATGATGATTGACCTTCACTGTTAGACATCAAAGTACAATACAATATATTAATCCTACCTGCAGATGCAATAGCACAAGGGGCAAATTCTTTTCGATCAAATTTTCTAAGGTTTTCTTCAGTGTATTGAATGCTTACAGGCTGATTTGTTTAGCCTTCCTTCCTAAGCTTAGTTAGATTAACCCCCTGGAAGATTATTAGAATAGCTGCAACTAATTGATTGTAAAGTTATTACCAATATGTTCTGCAAAAATATTACGCAATAAATATAATTAATGTCAATGTTATTGCACGTTTAGATGTAATTTTCCTTTAATGTTTCACTGAATTGTTTTACATATCTGCGCAATTATGAACTTAATATTCTGTTATTGCACTGTCTTATTTAGTTAATTTTCATACAGTTAAATAGAAGGGAATAGCCTCTTCTGAGACAGATAAAATGTTACGCCCACTGTCACTTGAAAATTAAGCAATTTTACTGCATCCTGCTGATTTTAACTTAGAAATTATGTTCCTTGTTCCCAGTATACAGGTAAAACTGATTAGCAATGTTTCATGTAAAAAGTTATTCCCAATGCTAAAAAACAGTGATGCAGTGTGAAAAATTCTTCAGTGATAAGAAAGCAGCGGTTTATGGTTCCAGAAAGAAGTTGAGGGTTTGTATCCCCAGGAGCAGTGGTGGAACTTCTCAAGTGATAATAGATGTGAATGCTTCAAAGGAGATAGCAAGTTAGCTGATGATAAAGCAAATAATTCTGAACAGTACAGAATGATCCAGAGGGATTGAGATGAGTGAAGTGTCTTGGCCAGTATATGGTAAATGCAATTAAATTTAGTGCGTGTAAGGCTGAAGATTTAAAAAAAAAAAAAGAGAGGGAAAATACCATGAAAACAAAACATTCTGAACTTCCTGCAGAGAGCATTCTGTACCTCTTTAAAGAGGAGAGAGAACGCTGAGCCCTACTGCACTGACACAGCTCCTGTCCTACTGCAAATGCTTGCCCTCTCTTTCTGGACATCTCTTCTAGCACCCTCTCATGCTAATACATTGGATGCTGTCACTGGGTTTTTTATAATGGATAATTTCAGGGAGTCTCTGCAATGCAACCAAGAGTTCTCTAGCTGCTATGTGGGCATGTAAAGCACCTTCCAGATGATAGTCTCTGCCTTTTAATCTCGGGTTCCCCTTTACTGAAGACAGTCTGGCTCTCCCAGTTCATTTTATCATAGAATGGTTTGGTTGGAAGGGACCTTGAAGCCCACCTCGTCCCAACCCCCCTGCCATGGGCAGGGACACCTCCCACCAGACCAGGTTGCTCACAGCCCCATCCAACCTGGCCTTGAACACTTCCAGGGATGGGGCATCCACAGCTCCTCTGGGCAACCTCTGCCACTGCCTGACCACCCTCGCTGTGAAGAATTTCTTCCTAATATTTAACCTAAATATATCCTCTTTCATTTTACAACTGTTACGCTTCATCCATCGCTCTCCATCTTTTCGGTAGGCCCTCTTTATATTGCCCTGAAGTTCTGTGACTAAGAGGAAAGAGGACTTGAAGCTCACACATTGTTAAAACTTTTAGAATAACATATTCCCTCATTTCTTGGAAATGAAACTATTGTCTTAGAAAAGAAGAATGTAGGTAAAGACAGGTCAGCAACAGGCGTAATGCATTATAGATTTTAATGAGAATGATTTATTCCCAGCAAAGAGTACATTCAGACAATTTATGTAGAGGTGAAGAGTACTGTCTCTCATTACTTACCCCTTCAGCCAGCAAATCTTTGTCAAAAAGGTATCATATTAGCATGAAGGTCCTGAAGTCTGTTATAATTCTACTTTATTTTTACAGATTTATGGTTTTGTTTATTTAAAGATGTATGTATAGGTAAATATGTATGGCTTTTGTGTTTGTTAATATTACTATATTCATACTGGTAAACCACAGACTGCAAGCAGTAAACACCAGCATCTTTACTTGGCCTGAATAAACTGACTGGTTTATTAAGCGTATCATGGAGAAATCTAATAAAATTCAAAGGATTTTTGGCCATAAAGAACATTTCAGAGAATGTGAAAATCTCAATTTTTTCCATGCATAATTTAGCTCTCCTAAAACACAAATGTCTGGCAGTTTTTAAACTGCAGTACTGGTACATATATGCAGCTAACTTTTGTATTCTCAACATCTTCATTGCACCAATAGCAACAGCATCAATATCCTTGATCCTGAAGCTATTTAGTAGGTACTTTAATGTGCCTATGCATAATATAATAAAGTTCACTACATTTTGATACAGTAAATTTCTTTTTAAGTTAAAAATCAGAGATGTGATTACAGCTTTCTCATATTTGTTTTCTGTTTCAGTATAAGAGAGATTTGTTGTTGTTGACTGGAATTTTCACAGGCATTTTACAGTGCTTGGACATGAGTCAAAGGAATATTGAGGATCCTAGCAGTGCATTCAAGGTAATAGTTATTTAGGAACCTGAAGAGGAGTTAGACATCTTAAGGCTTCCCTGGATCTATATGATGCTTCTGCTTGGATTTCAATGGCTGTCTACTGGTTTTGTTCCCATTTAAGAATTCCAGACCTATTTAGGTAAAAAAAAAAAAAAAGTTTAGATTTTGTGATCATGAATCTGACAATGTCACCGTATCAATTGGTTGTAGCAGCTCAGTTCTATGTCCCTTCCTTGATCTGGCCAAGGATCTGCTCTAGCCCTGCTGCAAATCTCATCCTGGAGAAGCATGTCCATCATTTTTTGCCTGAGAGAGAAATGCTGGCATATTTATTACAGGATATTTTCTCAGGAAACTGCTCAGTAATTGAGGTATAACTGTAAGGGTTGAAACAAGTTTTTAAAGTGCTTCTTAAGAATATTCTCATTGCTTTATTCTACCAAGTTAACATATAGATCTATATAAGTAAAATCAGTTGACAGACAACTGTTATCTTTCAGAAACAACAAGGTTTAGGAAAGGATTTTAACCTGAAAAAAGTCAAAGTAAGGTCTAATCCTACTGCCATGATCTATATAAATGATTGGAAGTGGTAATAGAAAATCCTTTCTGTATTGTGCTGATATCAGGTACAATGTCTGTGCAAGCTAAGTTGCAAATACTGCCTGCCTGCCTGCCAGCCATAATGGTTCATAGCATAATAGATTTTCTCAGGCTAAAACATTCTGCTTGTTTTGTATGGATGCATGATTCAATATACCTGATTTTCTGATCTAGAAGAGAAACAATGACTGAGAAATATTATTTTTAAAAGAATTTATTTTATATTTTTGACTGGTTTGCTTAGCAAATAGATCAATATTAATAGATCTGTCATCAGAATGAAAACACAGTTACAAAAATCTCAGCTTCAGTTTCATCCATGATGTATCCTCAATATACTGAGTTGCAATATTTGACACTTTCCTTTCTTTCATCACTTCAGTCTTGTTGTCTTTGACAAAATTATGTATTTCTGAAGTTTTGCAAGTGAAATCTAATCAGTTATCTCAGTGTATGACAAAGAAACTATTGTAACAAAACATGCTAAGGATGATTTCTCTACCCACCAAGACCTGTTCAGTCTTTGAAATGCTTGGGTGTGAACTGCAACATAATAATAATACCAGCTTACTGCGTGGTATTTTGCATTATCATAGAGTGCTTTGTCAATCCCAAAATTTCTGATAAGGAAAACTAGCACTTTTATTCACATTTTGCCAGTGAAGGAAACTGATGTGCAGAGGAGTCAAGAAACGTGTTCCTGGCCAGGGCCAGTGGCAGCAGCAATAGAGGCCAAGCTGCTGAGAGAGAGAGAGAGCTCAGTAGCTTACTTGTTCGTCCTTACCTGCTCTGGGTGGCTTGAAGAGCACTGCTGACCTAGCATTGGGCTGTTGAAGGTTTCCTTATGACAGTAACTGGATCACAGAAGTTTTTGTAAGCTTTGTCGCCCATTCTACTAAATATATGCTTTTTTCATACTGCTATTTTCACTATTTCCTAGCAGGTTTTTTGTTCAGGACCCATTCATTTGAACATATGAAACATCATATAGTGTCTCCTCTCTTTCTGAATAACTTTCTTTCCCATGTGATTGTTGTAGCAGAAGTAATTTCAGTGAAATTCCTTCAACCATATGGGAAATTCCTTTCAGTACAATGAAGCTGTACTGGGTTTGGCTGGGAAGGAGTTAATTTTCTCATCACATCCATGACACCAAGCTATATTAAGATTTACCTTCATCCAATACCTTGATTTTTCTTTCTTTTGCTCCAGGATATCGCTGGGCTGAAAATACATACTTTGCAAGGGTGTGATCTCTGATGGTTGATGTTCCTTGTGGCCTAGGTTGTTCTAGTAGTCCATGATGTGGTACCCTGATCTACGCATACACGGTACTGCTCTCACAGTGCTGTGAAAAGACGGCTGCCATCAGCCATAGTAACCAGTCCTTTGCATTGAGAAAGGTGCTTCTGCAGCATTTTGTTACCCAGGAGTTTGTTGATGTTGCTGGTCTTCATGCCTAAGTCAGAAAGGATAAGCATTGGACCATAAACTTCACTAAAAGAAAAAAAATCTCCCACCAGAATATGGTACCTACCAAAACAGAAACAAAAGCTTAGTTCTATAGTATTTGTTTCCTTTCACTGTAAATAGATTTTGTTGAGTGGAGCTGATACAGGGACCATCCCAGCTAATAAAAGTCATTGGAGGATATTGATTTGAACTTACGTGTCCTGGGGAAGTCTTGCCAGTAAATGTTCATCTTTAAAGTACAATGGATGCTTATGGAGCATTTTAAGAATATTTGCCTATATGTGGTGTAGACTTGCAACTCAAAAACCTTGTGTAGACATCAGAAGGAATCTGATAATACTTTGATGTGAACTGGAAGTATTTTGTCTTTGTGTACTGGACTGCTGTTGGATGCACGTTCACAGAAAGCTGAGTGAACTGGAATTAGAAGAAAGTTCACAGAACTTAAACAGTAATAAATATTGATTTAGTTGTTGGATATGGTTTTCAAACCTATATGTGAATGTTTAAACTTGTCTCCTCTTGGTCCTGCCGTGAAGCATTCAGAGGTGGCCATGGAGAGAGGTTCTCTCTTGGATTCTACCCTCTGTTCTGCTTCCTGGCTTGTTATGGATCAAACACTGTATTGAAAACAGAGTACCATGTGCCGCTGCTTTGCCGTTTACTCACTTTCAAGCTGTTTTTTGTTGTTGTGTTGAGGAGGGTGGGGTGATGGAAGCAGAGAATGGGGAAGAAATTAAACCAACAGAACAAGAGAAATATTCCCTCCTATGAACACTAAGGCAGTTGGAAGTGCATGATTGTGTGACACCCAGAAAGGAAAGACTTGACTTTATGGACATCCAGGTAAAACACTGCTGTGCATCAGAAAAACTGTTATGAAGCTATTACGTTAATAGGTGCCAGAATGGTGTATGTCAGTTTTTAGGAGAAATCTTTCTGATGTTTTTTGTTTGTCCATCATCACAGTATTTTGTTTCCTTTTTCACTTTGAAAAGCATACCATTCATTTTTTATTTTGCTGATGGCTGCTTTTCAGCTTCTTAATCTTTTTATTATCACCAGGGGACAGTCTTTCTGGCGCATACTGTAACATTCATTAGGAACACTTGACTCCCAGAGGTAGCTGAGTGCTATAAGACATGGACTGCCCGCAAGCTACTTCTTTCTGAGTTCTGCCCATATGATAGAAGATAGTAAAGCTTTAAGTTTCATTCTCAGAGTTAGCACTGAGAGCACTGTGGCAAAATGATTAGCCTTTAAGGTGATCATTGCTATGCATGGCACACCAACTGGGTCAATCAGATTTTACTCTGCTTCTAAATTTCAAAAACTTAATAACATTAGAGGTCCAGAACAACACAAAAACCACTGGCTTAGCTCATTCTCTGTTAATTATAACAACAAAGAGAATCTGTGATTTGTACAAATGCATAACTGCTATAATAAAAAGTCTGACCTTTATCTAACTTCTTCTGCATGCACACTTAGAATTTCCTCTAAAGAGCAAATTCTCCAGTTGTTGTTGTTATTAAGGACGTGTCTACAATTAACTTTTCAAGTATAATTTCTATTTTAAAAGACTAACTTGTTCATAGCACTGTAAGCCAATTGGTTGGGGTTAATAGTAATTTTAGCTGAAGCAAAGATTTAAAAAAAAAAAAAAAAAAAAAACAACCAAGAAAACCCCAACCAAACAAAACATATGGTGTTCCTTTTATTGAGCTATGAAGTGATAATATATGGTAGCTGGCCAAAGTTGCCAGTTAACGTAGTGCCCATCATTCATTCTGATGTAATTTTTTCTTCATTTCCTATTAAAGCAGGGAGGAGTATTTTTAAGGAACATAATTTATACCATCTGATATGTCTAAGCTCTGCATACCTTATTTTCGTGGTGGACCGACTCAAGGTGAAAGGAGGAGAAAATGCTTTTGCTGTAAGCTAATATTTTAAATCAGACATTTGACCAAACATCTTGTTTGGGCAGGAGAAAGTTCTGAGACATCTTCCACTTGTGAGGTATTTCTTCTGGTTTAAACTTCTCATCTCATCTTGAGATGCTGGGGCTATAACTCTTCAAACTTTTTTGTTGTGATAGTTAAGACTTTTTATCTTTAAAAAGACGTTCAAGATGAAGCAAAGAAAATCTAAATGGTTAACTGAAATCAGGGACATTACAGCTATCTTTATATTTAACTCTTTCTTAACATCTTATTAAACTTTTTGTAAGTGAATTCAGTGTTTACTAACGCTTAGCTAATATCAGTGGAGACGGGACTCATTTGTCCATGGTGTAGATACATTGCTGTTAACAATGTACTGCTATCTGGAACTAATGTTCTTTCAAAAAAAAAAATCAAATACTCTTAAAAAAGATGGAGACTGTGACTATGTATCCCTGTTCTCTGCTGATGAAGCAATTACTCATGAGCATTATTCATTTGTCATTTGCTATGACTTTGAGGAAGAAGCTGCACATCAATACAATTTGACTCTACTCCAAATAGCCCACAACTGCATCAAGACCAAAATCTGATAGCGAAGAATTGTTTAGCTAATATGGTAGTGCACATGATTACCCTGAACAGCTCTGAACTCCCACTAGTGGAATGAATAAAAAGAAACTCCCTTTTTCTGGGCATTAAAATACAAATTTCCACCCTGTCTTTCGAGACTAATTTATATTAAGCTGCAGGTTGACATTTTAGAATTCCAGGTCTGGAATTCTTTAGTAGACCAGTTTAACGCTGCTTTTATTCTGAGCGGTTTAAAAAGGACACCAAGAGAGTGAAGGGGAAGTTCTAGGACTCTTATCTAATATTACCTTTCTAAAGAGCCCCAACTGACTAAGATTCACTTATGTGAATATCAACATGGACTGTAATAATACTAAATATCTGTTCCTGAATTTTAAGTTGCTCATGAAACCATCAAAATTTGTATTCCTGGAAAAATATCATTCTGTAGAAACGTAACCAAAGCCCCAAAATTCATGGAGAGGTAGATACATACTGACTGAGAGAAAACCTTGTAAGCTGTGGACTAGCTGTTCTCTAGCTCAGAACAGCTCTAAATGACCTCCTCTAAAGCCATTATTTTCTGTTAATAAATTACCAGAAGGACCGCTTAGCAGTAATTTATTAAATTGAGATTAAATAAAGGATGAACTTAATTTACCATTATGAATTAAAGCAGAGCTCAAGGCCATAGAGTCTTGACAAACAGGAGAAAGGATGATGGATGCAGGCAGAGAGAATCTATTTTAAAATGGCTATTTCTCTGGTTTTGAGTTGTGCGCAGTTTTCTTCCTAAGGAGATTTTAGGAGAGCAGAATGATTTTATTTTTTTTTTTTAATTCAGTGCAATTTTCTTATTTTGGTAGTTGAAATATTGTCTACCGTATTTTAAATTGATTGTGCAGTAATAAAGAGCTTGAAAGAATCAAAACCCAAAAAGTTTATTTTAGACAATGTCATCTGTTATTTGCTGTATTCTGGTGAGTCAAAAGATGATATATTGATCTGGACAGAAAAAGAATACATAGGGTAATAGGTTCAAGGAAAATCACAAGTGTGTTTCACACACTCTTGTTACACAGCAAGCATGCACTACTGACTAGAGAGAATCAGGGTTGCAAGTGCTTTCTGAAGAGCAGTCAGCAGCCAGAGTGCAGTGAAAACACAATTTTTGGCATGTGAGAAGCCCATGTTACAATAAGTTTTTATGAGGAATTTCCTTTACATTTAGCAATTGAGTTACACAGTAGATACCTGCAGAGGACTTCAGGCAGAATGAGAGGAGTCCTGTAGCCATTTGACTCATATCCAGCAAAAGTGTCATGTCTCAGAAACCCCACGGAGAGGCAAGAGCCGCAAAATCTCTGTAGCAGGGGTCTCATTTGGGGGACTTGGCAGAGGGAGTAGCTTATTTTAGTAGATGAGTATGTCCTCTTGTAACTCACGAGTTTGTTCTGTGTGCTACTGACCACATTTTTGCCCCTGGGCCGACTTCCTTGTTAGTAAGGGTCGAAGATGTGGGTCAGATTTATTTACTCTGCTGGTTTTGGTAGGTTTTAGAACTCAGTTCTTTGTGGTAATTAGTGTTTATGCAATTCTTTCATCAATTCCTGTCTTTAACAAATAAATATAGCAGATTTCTCAATATGGCTGATATATATATGTCTCGTCGATACATGGTCCATTTTACACGCAGAAAAAATTCAATGTACTTTATATTACTCTTGCTTTCATTTCAATAGCCTTTGACATAGTGAATCCTTAACAAGTTGCAATAGGTTATGGCAAGCGGGTAATTTAATTTTCTGAGCAGTTAGAAATGGAAAGGAGGAGGAAGCAGCTGTAGCTTCAATGCCAAAAAAAAAAAGGCATTGAAGATGGCACTGGCACGACTCCTTGAAGTGAACACACCTTGTAGCGCTGTTAAGCTAGTCTATACTATAGTCTGTAGTGTTCTGCAAATGGGGTAGGATCACTGGCTGTCAGGGCAGTCAGTTTGTCTTTCTGACATTGTTTATTCCCTTGTTCTTGTTTTGTTGTGTTTTGGTTTCTGGGTTTTTTGTGGGGTTTTTTGGTGGTTTGTTTTTTTTTTTTCAATTAGATTGCAAGTCCTGTAGGATGTAGACTATCTTTTTATTCAGTGTTTGTACAGCATGAGTCACTTGGTCTGTAGCTAGATGTTATGCTGATGGTAGTAGTAATAATCTCAATAACAATAATACTGTAAGTAATTGTTAGCAATGATCAGTCAATGTTTGGCAAAGAAAAAAGCTAGTCAGCTTTTGGTTTTTATGGCTAGAGTAGCTGACCAAATATGTTTGATAGCACTAGTGTGTGTGGGGGCCTTGGATGGCAATTTTGTCTGTAGATTTTGAAGTGCCTTATAAATGCTGGTACCACCGACTTGCAATTAAGGAGACTGAAATCCAAAGAAGCTAAGATGAAATGTCATTCAGCAGGTCAGAGCTAGTGTGAGGAACAGGTCCCCCAGTGTCTTGACTGTGAGATCTTTTGCTCCACCTTCTACATCTTGCTATAAGTACATGGAACTCAGCAGGTACCTCATTATTCTTGTCTTATAGGGAACTCTGCAGGGCAAGTGATACTTTATCGTATAGGAATGGGAAGCTTTTGTTCATTTTGTCCCTTTGACTACTACTGTTCTTGACAAGAATCCAGCACGAATCTGGAAAAGGTTCAGCTTCATGGATAAACTCACATGGCAGATTAGGTTGAGATTAGCAACATGCTCCGTGATGTGCCTTAATATTCAACTCCATAAATATTTACCTTTCTGCTGATGTGAGATCTAATGTCATAAACCGTACATATAAATTAACCAAAACTATGGAATATTGCTTATGTCATATGATTGAACAGTACATTCACTTTTCTCAAAGTATTCTTTCTTTCAAATGAAAATGTAGATTTATAGAATAGGGTTTCAGTCTCTCTTTTTATTAATATACTGTTGCAGATGTGCTTTATGCATACATTAAACAAAATCATATCATACTGTGTTTTTCATGGAAAACAAAAGAGGAAATCTATTTCTTAAATATATTTCCACGTTCTTGGAATCTGATGCATTATTATGGATAATTTGCCAAAGGGCCATATATTGCACGGTAACTTTGATTTTTGCTTCAGGACACAATGTTGCACTAGAAGCTGTGCTGAAAGAGTCAATGGCAAAGATTTTAAATTAAATATAAAGGATTATGCCTTGTCACTGATGTAGACATCTGAACCAAAGCTTGAAATGCAAATTATACCTTACTAGATGCACATTTAAGTGCCAGACCAGTGTTTGTTCATTTGTGTAGGCCTTTATTTTCGTTTCATGAGCATTTTCTCATCCACCATTTTCCCCGAGGAGGTATTGGAAATACTGATTCCCAGTACTGTTGGTATGTTGGCAAGAGCATTCTAGAACCATCACGCAAAGTTTGGCACAGTTGAAAGTACGCATGAGGGTAAAAAATTGAGTGAACGTGAAACCTGACTGGCCATTTTGCGTTAGAAGAGGTGGCACTGTTAGGTCAGATGGGAGGTGGATCTGCACTGGTGCAATAGCTTTGCATTTCTTCCACTTGAACTATTGCTAGCTGGTGCGTATGTAGAGGACTTGAGGCTTCCATGCTGTCATTTCTTCACCCATCATGAGCACCACACTGGTAATAAAAGCTTAAGTAAACAATGAGGGGGAAAAAGCAAAACCTTATTGAATTGATTTTTATTTCAGTGAGCTGCAGAGCATATTAAATTTCTTAGATGCATGAAAATATTAGGATCTTTATTGCTCAATTAAATTATGCTTTTTGCATGCTAACTCTGCTTTGGAAAAAAAAGGTACCAAAATGCTAAAAGCACAAGACAGAAAATAGGCTCAATATATACAGAATTTGCAAGAGACATTTCCATGATAAAATGTACTTAACACTCGAGTAAATAGACAAAACCCATTTGTTTGCTGAGGCTGAAAGATTAAAAGCATTAAGCAAGCCCCTCATCTAGAAGTTAGTACCAGTTCCTGGAAATGATAAAAAAGATGCCTGCATCAGCATTTCCAACATTTTAAAACTTTCAATATTTATACTGATTTAAGGAAAAAGCTATTTGCTTTTGGCACTTCTTTTATCATCTTACTGTCTACTCCTCCCACACCCATATTCGGTGTTATAAGCTGAAGTGATTAGTTCTCAAGGGAGAGGTGGATTTAATTGCCTGGATTGTATTTTTGGCTTGCTTTGTCATCTCTGTTCACTTCTTTTTCTTTCCAAATATTCGTTGATTTAGTTCACTGTGAACAGATGATTAGTAAAAGTCTTCAGAACTAATTGATAAAATGGTGTTTGCAATAACAAATAGAAAACAACAGCAGCTACTAGTTACCTCACATTAGCTAATCTCCAGTATTCCCGCTAATACAAAAACCTTAAATAATTCTGTAGGCCTTAATATTTAGAAAAGGTTTTCAAGTTTTAACAAGTGGACAAGTCATGGACCAGTTGAAAGTATTAAACCACTGTAAATTCCCTTTTTGTCAAAAAAAAACCCCCAAAACCCAAAGTAACAAAACAATTAGTAAGCATGAGCTCTCCAATCTGCTTTGAAATGAGTTCTTAACTTTTAATTTCAAAGTTATGATCTTAATCCTTTATTGAACTTTATAAGATGATATTTGAATCATGTTGCAGCTTTTGTGTGAATCCATGTTATATGATCTACGCCATTTGTGTAAGGAGTGCATGGCTAGTTACCTGATGATTAACGTGTTTTTAATTTGCGTTGTTTCATCCCGATAGCGCAGTTTGTTGTTTATTTTTGGTTTTTTTAATAAGCATTTGTCATTTGCATCTGGAATGCTATGGTGCTCTGCCTCTGTGCTGCATGCCGCATGAGATTTTATGCTGTGCTTTGTGGTCTCTCTGCCAGAAGTCAGTATATTCCTGGGTCTTGGGTGTTAAATTTACCAAGTCTTATAATTTATTTTCTTCCATCTCTTTTTTTTGTTTGTTTGTTCATTTTGAAGGGTGAGCCAGGTCTATTTTCAAAATACTCTTAAACAGTAGGGAAAAACATCAACAAGTGCTGTGCTTTTCAGATGATGCATCTAAGTATGTTGCGTCAAGCACTTTTAAATTCACTCACTGGTTTTAGAAACACACCAAGAAAAGTTCCTTTAAGGCAGAGAAAGAGAATGTAATAGTTTCTCGGAGGGCTTATCTATACAGATAGTCACACTGCAGAGCGTGCGTACGCACGCACCGTCAGCCAGTGTTACTACAGTCGTGCTCTAAACCCTTGCCTCTGCATGTTCTTCTGTAGTTCTAGAAGGAGTGAGACCTACTGTTTCCTCCCTCTTTCTTCCACTGTTCTGCTGAGTGGAAATACTCCTTCTGTGCCTGCCTAAAGCAGAGTACCCTCAACTTTTCATTATTGTTGAAACCCTCTTATAACTTCTTTGAGGACCTATCTGTATTCCTCATAGAGCAGCGCAACCATTAAAGTGGCCTATCTTTGATAGTGCTGTAGCCAAAGTTCTAAATGCACCTTTTTACTATGTACCATGACCTCGTTTTATTCAGATTATCCTGTGAGTTTTTATTCTGATGAAAAGTCCTTTTCTGTCACACTACAGGTCCCATGCTCCATTGCACCTCCTCTCAGTGTAGCCGTAATAAAAAGGGAGTTCTTAACTATATTGTCACTAGCCTCAAAGCCCTCAGATTCTTTTTTCCAGGAAAGCCTACTTCAATTACCAGTAGGAACTGCAGTAATTCATGTAGTGGCATATGATCCCTATTAGTCATTCCTGGAGCTTTTAAATAGATTAGGTTCCTCTGACTATACCCCTTGAATACGCTTCTGGATAACACATGGTCTTGAACCTCCAGTATTATTCAGCTTCTGAATTTTTCTTGGCTGTTAGTGCAGGGCTTTTTGATCCAGCATGTTTAATTTGACACAATGCAATTGTGGGGGAAGATGGGCAGGGGAAGAATGTCAAGGTGAGAGGGAAGAAGGTCCTGCATTCCAGGATAAGATATTTAACTTCTTGTAGCTCTTCCTCTCTGGAAGCTGCTGCATCTGCTAAGAACAAGGAAACAAAGACTTCACAGATTTGGTGGGTGGGTGGGGAGTTTTCTGCAGCTGTGCTCCAGTTTTGAGCTGCACATTATGAGGTGCTCTTGGACTGTTATTCCATAAAGTCCTTGCCCACTGGGTTGAATACTTTTAACAAAAAACTTTTAGAACTGGACCTACTCTAAGGCTACTATCTTTTTGCTTCAAGAATCATTCAAAAGACACCAAAATTCTGTTCCAGAACCAAACTTCCTCTTGAGTGTCCAGGAGGCATTCTTGATTTCATTGGGAGAGGTGATGTACGTGTTTCCTTCAGTTCCCTTCCTTCCTGAATTAGTGCACATGGCAATACAGAAGAGACTACCCAAGCTATAGATGACCCCAACTAAAAGCCCAGGTAGTAACATTTTCAAGACAATTTGTGGCCCTTGTTCCATTGACACAAAACTCCTAGAAATGCTTTTCTAGAAATTCTTGATTGTTCACTGGAGATAAAGAACTTCAATCCTTTACTGGTTTCCTCAAATTTCATTAAGGTGCTGTTTCACTTCTGCATCCTGAAACTAAGCTCTTATCTATGTTTTTCATTTGTCTACTGATAGGCTTTGAGGTCTTTAGTTAGACTTATTTTGCTTGTCAGGAGCTCTGTCATTCACTGAGGTCTTGATCTTGTACTGTTTTCTCTGATCAAACAGTCATTTGATCTACTGATGACATGTTCCTTTTAGGGTGGAAGAGTCTTGATCAACACACACACTGGTTGCCGGAAGAGTGGCCATACATCCTCTGTATGTCTTCTTATGTTGTTTTCATTAAGGATAAAGTTTTTCCTTCAAGTGCTCTCAGAGGATCTTTTTTTTAAGGAGGAAATGACCTTGCCATTGTTTTTCTCAAAATCACATGCTTCCACTGCTGAGATAGCGTTGATTACTGTGGTTGTTAGACATGTCTTATCTTTTTATATCTGGTAGAGGATTCCTCATCTTCTGTGTAGGTTATCCGTGGTCAAATACTATCAATTGTGAGTTGTCAACCTTTTCATGTCAATTGCTTACCTATGTTGTCACAGAGACTTGCAGATAAATGATTGTGTAAAGACATAACACAAAATGCAGCTTTAATTCTGAGAAAATTATCTACAGAAATTTGTGTTAATTTCCTCTGTTTATCCTGGGAGATGCAGACTTTCTTGAAACCTCTGAGCTTATATCTTTTTCTTCAATTACTGGGTTGATAAAGTGCATGTTTCCATGATCCCTCTCCTCATGTCTGTATCCTGGAGAGTACTAACAAGGGCATTGTCAGGGGAGTCCATTAAATGTCTTGGGTGAGCAGTGAGATCTTTTGCAAACATATGGCTTGGGTAATCATAGTAGCTATTCAGCATACAGGCTTTTCCCTCAAGTCCAATAATTGTGTTTATATTCATAGATTGTCCACAGCTCCTTTCTCTTCACTGCTGGACTGAATTTTGTCATTACCTTCTTTCAGTTAGTACAAAAACACTGGTAAGTTTTGAGATTTGTCACACAATTAAAAAGCTCTTTCAGTGGCAATGATGTAAGTGCCACATTGCACTGAACGTGGAATATGGTTTTGTCATCTGGAGTTGCATCCGAAGTGGGCTGAATTCTCAGGTCCTGCAGGAGAACAGAACATTTGCACTGGGCACAGCGCTGCAGGGAATATCTCCAGAGAGAAAGATGCTCTGCGCCACGAAATGATACCAGGTGTTCCTCAGCCTCAGGACCCTATGCCTGAGGTACTTGGAAAGTCACTCAGCAGTCAGATGTTTTAGCCTAAGTTTCACACTGAACGGAGTTCTTAGTGGTTGGAAGAGTCTTGTCCAAAACAGAGTCCAGTGTAGTTGATAAGAACTTCATGACTACATGCCTGTCTTAGTAGCTGAAATTTTCTTACAGATGTGTCCCTCTAAAATAAATTTCCCTTAGCTCCTAAAATTTTCTTCATATTTGAACAGAATAGAAGAATTGGGCATAAGAGAATCCATGTTATTCTCTGTATAAAAATACAAATATGTATTTAAACAAAAAGATACAGATATGTACTTACGCGAGAAATCGGTGCCTCAGACACAGATAATAGGTCTTGTGCAACCTTTGCTATAGACCCCAATATTGTATTCCAACAGGAGGGCTTTACTAAAATATGGATTATTAATCAGAAAGTACAGTTCTCACTTAATACTGAACATTTGGCTCCTCCTTTCGAACTCAAGGATGAGAGATCTGGATAATTGTGACAGTTGTTTAATCTGTCACAAGAAAGCTGCTGTATTGCTAAAAGGTCAGGGTTTTTTATAAGATTTAAAATTAAGACCTTTGAAAGTGCTGGTGCACGTTCAATCTTAATTCATGTGGATGTTAGAATCTGTGGGTTTTATTCAACAGCTGAAAAAGTGATATTGTTAGCCAAGCCAACACTTGCTCTTTCATTTCAAACAAATATCGTCTAATTGGCACTAATAATCACATCTGTTTTTTCAGCATTGCTGAGTATAAAATGACTTCTGCGTCATCTGCACGTGTCTCTGTGGCCATTCCAATATATTCCTTCATAATCATATGCAATTAGAATGCCCCATAAAGTCCTTCAGACTTTTATATCAAATTTTGTGAGGTGTTTTTTTCTTTAATGTTTTTGAGAAGCATAAAAGGGGCTAAAGCTGTTAAAATGCAAGTTGTTCGAAGTACAATGGTTTATCTTACTTTCTTCATTAACTTTCCATTGCCAAAAACCTAAAAAGCTGAATTAGTACTGTGCTGATTTTGCAAGCAGAAAGCTTGGCTGAAAAAACTATCCTTGAGTCATATTTTCTGTTTTTCTTTTTTTTTAATCAGTCTTTTCAGGAACATTATAGTTTGTAATCAGTTGGGAGTTTTTAACCTATTTTCATTTCTTCCCCAGTTCTCTGATGTATGGCTTATGCAGATATCTATGGCATTATGAAATTAGCTTTCAGAAACTAAATAGGTTGCACCATTTTCAGCTGTATTAGCAGCCTTCTATGTTAATTTCTTGACAATAACAAAAAAGTGATGCAGTCTGATGTATGCAGCATCTATGCTTGCTTCTTATTTTTTACTTGTCATAAATTCCACCTATAGGGAATGTGTATTAACTTGCCCTGAGGATATTTAAACTAATCTTCATGAAACGAATGTGTTCTCAGCACTTATTAGTGGCATGTAAAGTCCATCCCAGTCCTTGGAGTTAGCACATTTGTGCTATATTTTCTCCTGTCTTAAAAATTGCAACTCAATTTTCCATTCCACTTCAAGCTTTAACCACTCGTACCATTCATTTTTTGCCAGGTTTATGTTGGGTTTTGCCTTGGTGGAGGTTTTTTAGCAAACTATGGCATTAGCAATGGTCAATGGCAATGGTAGTGACTGTATAATGGCAATGATGGTGACTGTAATATTAGTTGGTTAGTTAAGGGAAAGGAGGGCTAACTTTTTATTGGTCTGATCAGTATTTTGGAAAAGGCTTAGTTCCCAAGTATTTGTTTAAGAAATGCCTTAGTGCTATTGAAAATTCACATTTTGTTTTGTATTTGTAAAATGAGCAGAACAATCTTTCTGATAATCTTCCCCATTCTGTAATAATTTTGAAAAGATGGGTCATAATCTGTAATAATTTATAGACTATTGTCTTTTCAGGATATACTACAAGGATGGCAAAATATATGCTTATGGGATTGCATGTAGATTTCTCATTTTTTCCTTCATTGTACAGTTAGCCTCCTAGTAACTGTGGCACTAGACAGTTAGAGTATCCCAGATACTGGATGTATGGCAAGATGAGCTGCAGACTGCAATGGAGATATCTGCATTTCTCTTCACAGAGTCCATGAATCTCCAGTAGGACTTACAAGTTCAGATTTGATGCCACACTTAACTGGGCTATTAACTGTTGTAGTGGGTTAGCTTTGACTAGCAGCCAAATTCTCACCCAGCTGCTCGCACCCCTCCCCTTGTCGAACAGGGGGAGAAAATAGGATGAAAAAGCTCACGGAGTGAGATAGAGAGATTGCTTACCAGTTACCATTGTGGGCAAAACAGACTCAACTTTGGGAAAAATAATTTAATTTATTGCCAATTAAAATAGATTAAGGTAGTGGAAAACAAAGGCAAACATTAAAATATATTTCCTTCCCACTTTCTCATGCTCAACTTCACCCCTTCACTTTTGACTCCTCTACGCTGCCCACCAACATCCCCAAGCAGCAGTATGGAGTATGGAGGGGGCAGTTATAGTTCTAGGGATCGTCACTCACAAAGGTTGTTCAAGACTGAATCAGTGAGATCAGCCAAGAGGTGCTGAGCAAATGCCCAAGCTGCAGTTTTCTCGGAACGGAAAGAAAGAGAAGAAACTTTTTTACTTTTCTCTTATTTTGCACATTTTCCTGTTCACATATACTCCTTTTCAAATGCTTCTATCAAATCAAAGATAGCTTTCACTTTTTTTCTTTATTTTTTTAGGTGTGGTAACTGTGCCATATTGATACTCTGATCTTAGGCATTGCAGCAGTCTGAAGTAGAGGTGGAAGCTTTCTTTTGCCTCTCTTGTCCAATGTTATAGGACAGGCCTAATACAGAGAGGATTTTGGGTTTTTTATCACTATTGTTTGCTGTGTTGTATGTGGAGCACCGCTGGAAGCAGGTAGTGGATTGGCTAGGTGATTCATCAGTTTCCATGGGGCCAGTTTTTCATGCCACAGTTAAAAACTCATTGCGCCTTATATTGTACACAGTTGATAACAGAGATACAAGTGAACAGCAGGGACCAAGCACAAGATGAATAATGAAACAGGAAGCAAAATAAAGATTGCAGACCCAAACTGGGAAATGACCTGGAAGAAACATCTGTAAAATCAATACTGCCGTACCATACAATACTAACTCAAAAGTAATTTCATGTCTACATTAGTCTAATAACTAAACCAAATCCACCTTCAGTTATGTGGAACATGCTTTAAACTCAGCCCAAAGCAAAGTTTATGCAAGAATGGTGCACAGCTAACTCTAACCTCTTGAAAGTTAGATGAAACCAATTTGCTCATCAACTAGAGCCAAGTCAGATCTGTTACAATCATGGAGCTCTGTAGCTGGTACAGGAAAGATGCCTGACCATGGGCAACACAACTGTGAAAGCAGCTGTTGGGGTGTTTCTCATTTGATAATTTCTTCGCTGTCTTCAGTGGGCTGCCCTGGGGCCAAGATCACAAGTGAGGGAAACCACATCTTTCCTCCCGTAGCGTGGCGTTACACCATCCCATGCTGCCTGCACCAAGAACTGCTTGCTGGTTCTCTCCTTGTTGATGGAGTGTAATACAACTGGGAGGTAATCAAAGTCTGGCCACTGGTCTTCCAAATCTGCACATTTTGAGCCTTTTCCTGATTCTAATTCCGTAAGATACAGGGTTGAGTTAGTTCCAAGAGGTTTTTTTCAAAACAACTTTATTTAAAGTTTAGCTCAGAAGTGGTAGTTTGGAAATAACCCCAATTAACTGTACTTGTTGGCTTAAAGTAACTGTACTTTTCCTTAGGCAATTTTGATTAAGAGAACATATTAGTTAGTGATACTTCCAGTTTCAAGGGCTGCATCTCCTTTAGGTAACCCTAAACTGTTATTTTCAATCCATTTATTTCTGACATTCTGTCAGTCCTCTCTTATACATAATGCATGAGAAGAATATTTAAAGTACACTTATGTTTTGATGCTAATGAACAGTACTCATATTACTTGTATTTTCTAGGAGCTAAACCCACCGGAATGAATAATGGTTGGGAAGATACACATGTACAGTATAAAAATGTCTAAGTCACAAGTGCTATATTGCTACTAGAAATCATGTCTAAATTTCTGTAACAAATTTCAAAACGAACATTACCATTTAATCACATTCATCGACAGTTCTTTATTTATGTAATATAT
The DNA here is from genome assembly GCF_000690535.1 of Cariama cristata. NCBI lineage: Eukaryota > Metazoa > Chordata > Aves > Cariamiformes > Cariamidae > Cariama > Cariama cristata. Next base: position 30,737 of record NW_009614548.1, on the reverse strand, counting down.
GTAAACGTTAGTACCTTGAAAGTGACTGTTTTGAAATCCAAGTTTTTTAAAAGGTCCTGTTTGTTACTAAACCTGGGGATCTGAACGTCTATTTCCAGAGGAAGGATTGTCTTTTGGTTGAGACCTCAGCCAAGAAAAGCAGCCATTGACAACTGAGCCTGTCACTTCAAACTCCCTTACCATCAAAGGTGAAAATCAGATGTTTCTAGAGGACTTCCAGGTCCTAAAGCAATAGGAATAATTTATGAACTCAATTCTCGGAAATACTTCATGCACTTCTAGAGTGTGAATTCTCTGAGCAAGCATGGTATGAAGATGTTGGAGTTATGTATATTTTAGTGGGGATAGCTAGGAAAATGGAAATGTGTATTTTCTTCATAAGCTGAGGGCAGGAAAACTTCAGACAAAGGTTTGAAGATAACGCAGTATGATTCAAGTTATGACTACTCAGTATACTGGGTGTTCAGGTTTTTTTCCACAAACGGAATTATTTAGTTACTAATGAGGTGGACTACTAGGTCATTTTTTTGTCTTTGGGAAGTATCACCTCACTTTTTTTATTATGTAAAGATCACTCATAAAACACTAATTTCTTCCTTCACTCTTTTTTCCTCCTTTTTTACCGTAAGAGGAATAAAACAAAGACACGCTCGCCCTTGACAGTTTAATCAAAGAAAATGTATTTCAGCCATTTGACATTTATTTATGGTAATGAAATTGATACAGATTATGTAACCTCCCAAAGCTCTTGGAGGTGATGTGCTTTTGGCTTTTATATGTAGTAAATTTAAGTGGATGACTGGGGGGAGTAATATCAGCAAGATAGAAAGAACGTCGTGGATCTGGCTTGCAAAAGTGTGACTACAAAATGGAAATGATCAACCAGCAAAACATGCCACAGAGTTGCAAGTTTGTAAAACTTATTCTTACTTGTATTCAAGAAGTCCCATTTATTCTAGAATCCCATTTCAAATCCTGTTTTGGTCATGCTCTATTAACTCTTGTGAGAGGTCTCGTACTCCACCAGTTGCTGTTCATTTCAGATAAGACGCTTGTGTGAGATGACATGGCATATTCCGTAAAGGCTGTTAATTCTGTGTGCAATCTAATCTAAAATCACAGGGAAAGATCGTAAATAAACATTCATATTTAAAGAGTTCAGTGCACTGATTAAGTATCCCTGTGCTTTGCAATTTTTTCTGCTTATTGAATTCTACTTGTGTATGTTGAACGCTACTAGAAATTTTCTGATACAAATCAGTGCAGCCAAAATTACTGAGGTGCATTTCAGATTTTCAGAATCTGCAGTAGCTGTCAGGTACCACTGTGAGTTGTAGCGTTATTAATAACAGCCTGACAGGCCAGCATCAGGATTGGTGTCTGGCATTCAGATGCATAAATACTTGATGCAGAGTTGCATAGTTCAGCTCTGTTTTTGAACTTTGTCCTCCTGACCTGATACTTTCAGCTCTTCTGCTTTGTATTCTTTCTTGCTAGATATCAGGGGACACTTTGGACAAAACCTTGTTTGTGAAATACCTGCCAAGAGCAGTGATAGCTCTAAGTTTTATGAAATTCTTTCAGCAACCCTTCAGCAAAGTGTTCTCTCTTCTTTTTAAACTTTCTTATCTGGGCTTGACTGCTCATACAACGCTTAGCCATGGCTGTCCAGCACACTCCGTGATGGGATTAGCGTTCAGTTGTGTGGTGCACTGTAGTCTCTAACATTTTTTAGTGAAAAGAAAACTGACCTTCCTTCCAGTATTGTCATTAGTCATGTTTATTGGAGTACTACGCAACAACCAGTGAAAACTGGGACCTGCCATGCTAGGCCCTGCCCAGGAGAGTGGCAAACAGGCCCTCCACGTTCTGACCAGAACAGACCCAAATTGAGGGAGGAAAGGTGAGCGAGTACGTAAGCAGACCAAACAGTGGATGGAAGAAAATCGCATATCTGTTCTAGCATTTTAGAACTGGTTTTGAATGCAGATGGGTTAAAAAGGGAAAGAAAAAGCTAAATGAGAAATCTGAAAGGGAAGGAGATGATGGGAAAAGAGGACTCGGAGACTGTAAGACTGGCAGTTACAATAGCCTTCAAGGAGACAAGGGATATAGCAGCATATACCTGCCAGTACATGGGAAATAACGCAGACCCTAGTATTATGAGAGGTGAATTGAATTGAAGACCAGAAATATACCATCATAAGTATCTGACCTCCTACGTAACACAAGCTGTATGGAACCTCCTTCAGAAATGTCGTCCTCCAAAGAGAAATAGCAATGCAAATAGAAATAAAAACTAGAGAGAGCATAAAGTTGAATTTTCATTCAGTTTAACTGTTTCACTGTTATTTCTATGTTTTAATTTTATTTTAAAACAAATTAATTAACTCTGCTCCCCCTAGTTTTAGTCTTTATTTTTTTAATCTTTATTTTACTTTATTTTTTCTCTTTCTGAGAAGGGCCAAGAATGAAGGGAATTGCTCATGTGAGGTAGAGAGCGCCCTTTCCTCACAGTATTTCTACCTATTATTAACCTGGAAGAACTGGAAATTTCACAAGAGATTTTGCTTCTCCATTTCACATTTGGCAGATACTTGCGGGCAAACTGGAATTTCGATTGCTGATACATATTAAACCTGATGATATTTTAAAATTTCTTGTCACTGTTTGTCTTATCAGTATTATATACCAAATCTGTAGCTTTGTGGTTTGAGAATTTGCATTACTAAGCAGTCATTGAGTATAACTACAACTTTTTTTTTTATTTTATTTTAAACCAAGGATGAATGTGTCAGGTAGATATTCTCTACAGCTGGATTGAACTAATGTTGCCCTGCTGTTTTGTTCCATTGACTGAATCACATGGCAGCACATCACAGTATTATATGATTGGTACAGCACTCAGCCATTATGAATGTCTGGGAACAGTGTGTCCCTGTCATTTATCATTATGCAATTATTTGACTTCCTCATTGACAGAAGAAGGTGCAGGAAGGGAGGAAATGCTTTTATTTTGGCAATTATTTTATTTGAAGCATATCTCAGTTGATGGAATAGGACCTCACTTTATCACTTTATGAACACATGGCAAGTGTATGGCCTTAAATGTGCTTTGCACCGTGGACGCCTATCTACTGCAAATTCTGTGCCCCGGTACGGATGTGCCTGTTGCTTTAATGTGTGGTATTCTAATCAGCTCTTTTCAGTCTCTGTTAAAAGTCCATAATGCTGATTTGTTTGATTAATTTCAAAAGAGCCCAGCCAGATTATCCCATTAAGTTAATGCTACTGATTTTTAACAGATGTTTAAAATAGAAAATGCTGCTAAGGGGAATATTGCAAGAATTGCCATAGTCTTTTAGACGCTGAATTTTAGTTACAGTAGTCTAAATGATTTTAAAGCTTCATTCTGTAGGTACTCTAGAAAAGAGCTATGAACTGTGAGTTTATTTAAGATTATAATAGTTTGTCTTTAAGTAATGTCTAGAGGGTCTCATTTGTTTTGTAGCGTGAGCTATTGAAGTCTCTCAGCACCTTCAAAGGAAGGACCTGTGAGGCCTAGATAACTTCCTCAAAATGTCACTCTGATAGTGGCTGAGAACCTCTCTTGAAAGAGCTCCAAGTGCAAACCTTTCAAGGGCTGCCATGGGGGAAATTGTTGGTACCTCCTGGAGGGAAAACGTGGGAGCGGCATCAGAAGCAGCAGTTCCCCAGCAGTAGGGGAAATAGTGCCCTGAATACTCCCTAAAAACCAAAATATTAAAGCACTTCACGTTCAGTAGCAACACAATTCTTTCTAATTGCAATGCAGGGTAAAGATTGAATCAGCCCAGAATATATGTCCATTCAGGGTTAGAGTACTGTTGTTTAAAAGAGATGTAAGAATTTGAGGAGGACTGGAAGATAGTAAAATTAACCAAAGAGAAAGTAATTCATACCACACTGGTCAGGGTGATCGAATATGGACTGACTAGGATTTAGGGGAATGCGGGAGAATTGGGTCAAACCTCAGTGTTTTGAGTAATAGGGCCAGGGTTGGGCAGCAAGCAATATACTTTAAAAGTAAATGTAGAGCATTTTCAAAGCCTTTCTTGTACAAGAATCTTATTTAAAAAAAAAAAAAATTATTTTACAGAGCCATCTTTGAGTCAAATGAGTTCTGTAAAGGCCAAAGGTGCCGTACTTGCATACCTATGTGGAGGGCTGCGTGGTGGTGAAGTGCTGTGTTGTCATTTTTTAGAGCACAGTAAAAGAAGACAGTCATGAGATTAAGCCAGATGCCTCAGATAACATGTTAAATCAACAGAAATACAACCTAGCAAACCTGTCCCTCAGGTGCTTGCACTGTGAACTGTACTCCAAAGAACATTTTAATAAAATACACCTACACAAGCTATTTTTCATGATGCAAAGAGTGAAGAAGAGTGAAAGAAATATCATCCAGGTCTTTTCAATTTTTTTAATCCTCCTCCTCTCTTTCTTTTGAAGCATCAAAATAGTGCAGAGTTTGTAGTTTTCTTTCCCATTAAACTGGAAAGGTACAGTGCAGCAATTGATTAGTAAAGAATGGAGTTGAAATGGAAGGAGCCTTTCTCCCAGTCTGTGTATTCATTCATAACACAGAAAGTCTATTCACTTCTTAATGTACTGGCATTTTGTGGCAGACACAGAAAAGCATTCATTATATTTACTGACTCTTCTGATTGTACAAACACATGCTTTCTGTAGTTTTGTTTCTCCCTTTTCTAATGATAGTGTTATTTACATGAAAAGGAGTTTGAATTTTAAGCCTTCATCTTATTACTTCACTAAATTGATACAAATAATTAGTGTCTGTGGAAATACTTATGGTGTCATAATAACATTATTGTGGTTTCAAGTACTTAATAATAGGCAGGAGCAGGTGAGCTCTTGCAAAGAGTACCCTGTTTTCATCTGACTTCTTCACCGATAATAAAAGAGAAAGAATATGCATTGTGTGTATCTTGCATCAAAACATTTGTTTATAAAAAGAATTTTATTTAAAATATTTTAAGTTTCATTATATTATTGAACTGTTAGACCTCTCCATGAAGGATGAATAACTCAGACCAGTTAATGAGTAATGTTGCTCACCTATAGGCCTCTAACTTTAAAAATGTTGACTTTAGCCTCATGCAAGAGAATTGCCTTACTCCCTTAAAACAATAATTTGTTTGGCCAGATATCCTTGGAGAAAATTGTAGAGGACTTTCTGTGTCACATATACTTCTGCCTGCCCCCACCTACCCTTCAAAAAAACCTGAAGTCCTATATAGCTTTTGGACTAACCAGCTAACAAATTGAGCCGATAATTAGAAGCAGAGGAATTCTACATGACAAGACCTTACAGAGTTTGTCTGGTCACCTCGTGCTCATCTGAAAGTTACAGAGCTGTTTGTATTTCTTTTTGTATTAAGTCTTTTCCAGGACATATTGCCCAGACACAATTAAGTTTTACTTCTTCCACAGCTTTCACAACCTTAGGCCTCATCTATATTAATGAAAAGAACGTGTAAAGATAGAGAAGCATTGTTAAACTGAATCTTTTGGGGTGGGTTGTTTTTTTTTCGGTAGTCTCTTCTCACTGTCATTTTGTAAGTCATGGTGTTGTGAAGGTGCATATATTGCTTTTAATTGGTAAAGCAGTTCTTGATCTTCTGTATACAAACATGGTCTCCTTTATTTTGGCATTCATCAAATGTTCATGCCAACAGCCTGTTGAGAGTATTTTTTGTTTCTAAAAGGAAAAGATAAAAACAGTTACTGCATTAGCTGTTGCTTACCACAGTTGCCAGAATCTTAGCTGAGAGTAGGAGGTCTGGGTATTGCTGAGATAAGCTGCTCAGAGTTGAGGTCACCACTGCTACCTTGAATTCTGCCAAAAGTGTGATCTATACTCAAAACTCTGAAAAACAGAGGTGAAGAGCTTGTAACATACAGAAAAAAATTAAGAGTTTAATGATGCAAACTTAAAGTTGTGAAGATCAGGAAACATGGTGTATGCCCTCTTCACTGTGTCACCCTAATTCTACCTCTGTATCTCTGTGCTTCTCGATGATGAGGAAGGAGATTAGCTGGAGCAGACTGGTGTAACGTTACTGTTCTGAAATGATAAGCGGTGTGTATACCTTGAAGGACAAAATATACCTAATTTCAGTGCTGAATTCTAGATAGTGTTTCAGGACTGGTGCACAGATGGGATATCAGCAGTCTGATGGCAAACATGACTGTCGTTTATGGGTCCTTGTGAGGGGTAAGTGAAGGTTATGTCTCAAAATGAATTCTAAGGGCAAAGGTAAGCCAAGTGATAGCTGTTACAGTGACTTGCTCCTTTTCCCCTTGTCAGGAGGTGGATTTTCCTTTCCACTAAATAGGGAAATAAAATGTTAGTCACATTCACTATGCATTCAAATACTTATTTATTGATAATAAAATGATAACACTTCCTAATGTGGAAAAATAGATTGTCTTTCCCATTTGCAACAACCGAAACGGTACTGTAGACCCCAGGAGTTCCTCAGCTCTTCCTTTTTTTCTAGTATTTAATATAAGCGTCTTCAACTGGAATGTAAGTGGCTTTTTAGTTCAAGGAAGGCAATATCAACATGGGAATTTTGTAATTGTTTGTAACTGAAAACCTTTATTCTTGGGACTTTCTCAAATAACCTAGACAACAGTTCTTGTTTAGTGAAAGAATGTGAAGTTAGCTGCTTTGCTTTCTTGAAGGTGCTTACTAATTGTCTATATTAAATTACTGCAGCCTGTTCACTCATTAGTTCTCTTCCCCTTCAAGCAATTCAGATGCATTAAACAGAGTCCATTTAAGCATCAAAGATATTTTGATCTCATAAGAAGTTTGGCGCATTGACATAATGATAGATAATGTACATAACTGTACATAAAACATGTAAGACTGCCTAATATATTAAATATTATTGTGTTAATATGATTAAGAGAAAACTCTAACATATGCAGTCCAAATTATCTATAAATTGGTAATCTGCACCAAATATTAGATTGAAACCATGGCCTTCCCTTAGGCTTTTTGCTGTTTTGTATATTGTTTCTCAGTACCAATATATGAACAAATGAATTTAACAGTCATACTTCAGCTGTTGTGTAACAGCACAACAGTTTTGTTAACATATGAGTAAGCAGTGTGATTTCACCCATTTACAGTAACAGAGATATTACACATGTATATTGGGAAGGCCATGAGATACTTTTTTTTAACCCTGGAATGGTAAAAGAGTAAGGCAGACAAACAAAACCAACATTTCTGCTTTTCTCTAGTCTTTTTCTTGATTTTTAGCACTGCTGCTTTTACTTGCTTTGGTTTCTGTCCTTATGACACTGTCTGCTTCCAAATTTGGTAACCATTTATCTGATTCTTTGATTACCTATGTGGGTTTTGTGGTTTTGGAAAGGCTAGTTAAGACCAGCCCTTTCTTTTTTTTTTTTTTTTTTTCCCCTATACTAGAGAAATAACATGGCGATAGGATCCTTTCTCTCTGTTCTGTTTCTGACAGTCTGCTGACAGACTGGAACTTGGTTTCTTCTAAATGAATCTTTTCATTTGTCAATGCTCTGAACAAGCAGATCGAAAAGGATGTGTTGCACATGTTGGGCTGTATCTTTAACTCTTCACATCTGGAGTTACGGAGCCAGCTGATTTCCTTATAAAAGGCTGGAGATTTTACCAGGTGTACTTCCCTCTGATATTCACAGCCTCGTTTCTAATTGCCTGGCTTCTTCGCCTTTACTACAGCCCAGCTTTTCCCCATTCCCTCCATGAGTTCTTTGGAATTGAACAACGAAGGAGCTGTGCAGGTTAATTCATTCTTACCTGCAAGGTCTTTTCCTTTTCCTTCCAAAGGGGCAGTTGTAGTTAAAGCCCCACTGGCTGAGTATCTGCAAACAGAATGAAGGAATAGGGAAAGCTTGTAATGGAGTAAAGGGAAATAGAAATGATGGTTGTCCCTGTAGGCTGGTTGGGACTCGGAGAAGAACCCCACTCCACACCTCTTCTCTCTATGGTTTCAAGCTGTTTTAAGACAGAAAAAGGTCCACCCAGTTTCTTACTATCCTACGCCTACAGTAAGCTTGCAAAGGCATGCAGAACTGCGGCAAGCGCACACATCAGCTGTGGACAAGGAGTAGATTAGATATCTGGTGTTCTGCCCCAAAATTGGACCTGGTGTCTGCAGCAGAGAAGGTGTCAGAAGAAATGAAGTGGCCTTTTAATCATACCTCAATGCTTCTAGCTGAAAACACCTAGTGGAGATAAATACGGTTTGAAACAAGACCCCGGTGGCTGTGAATTGCTCCGTTCATATCGGAGTTCATCTTCTCCCTTTGAGTTCTTCTGAGCCCACAATACTGCCAAGTGTTTCTATTACTTAGTGTGAAATCTTTCATCTTACCTCTAGTTATTTGTTGCTAGCATCCTCAATAGTACCAAAGCAAAATCTGTGTCAGCCTTTGAGCTGAAGAGCTCATTTACTCAAATGAGCCAGATCTTAAACTAGCTTGACCCTTTACACTCTGAGAGACAGAAAATTTAATGGTATGAGTCAGGATTTTCAGAATAATTTGAACTTGAAGAGCATCTTTTATCCAACTAGCAACTCCCCTTAACTGGAGCAGAGTCACTAATTCTTTGTAGTTCACTTGAGATTCACTTCTACAAAACTGTGGTATGGATGGGGGTTTTGTGCTTTGAGATTTTTTTTAATCTTTTTTTTTTTTTTTGCCTTCTAACCTTTTCTAAAGTAAGGTACTCCAGAAATGTTAGCTAGTCTAGGAGCTAGTGATTGAAAATCTGAGTGTGAGCATATAGATATAGGGGTTGTCTTTGAGTGTTAGATCTGTGAACCAAAAACATTATATCATCATGTAATAATAGGTTAAAATTGTAGACTGTTTGACACTTCACATGGCAGTTTTTTCTGTGGCAACTGCTTTCATCATAAAACTGTGGGCTTTTTTTAGTGTAGTGTCAAACTTAAAGATGTTAAAGCTAGTGATTTCCCCCTTGCTCTTTGCCTGTGTCTTGCTATGGTCACATAAAGGACAAATATCTCTGTATAAAGGGCAGAGCTGTACACGATGAGATAGTGTCTGAAGCTGACAGCCTTCACTCATTGTAATATGTGTAAAGGGCAGCTGTTATTGTCTTAAGTGGTGCTGTCATGTTCAGCTCCTGCTCTTGGAGAAATTTCTTTTCCTTTCAGAGCAGCAGACTGACTCAAAGAGTCAGTTTTGTGCTGTGAGAATAATGGAAAAGATGGGTATCAACTGCGACATTCTGTGTTTATCTTCAATTTCTTCTTGGGCCGTTAAAAGTCGAAAAGCTTATTCGTTGTTTGAGTCCTACTCGGGTGTGCTTTCAGTACCCCGCTCACTACGTAGATGAAGGGCTGCCAATTTCCTGAACCCTGATGGAGAGCAGAAAAATGTCTTTTAACTGTATGGCATGGGAAACATTCTAGGCTTGTAATGATGAAATGTTATGAATATTCATGGGAATATGGTTAAGCTACCTTTACACTCAGGTAAGAGCAGACAGAGTAGGCCTAACAGCTATCAGTCTGTACGTTCCTTGTCAGCTCTTCCTTTGGAAACTTGTTGACCCGTACTCTAAAACTACATTTGCATGAGGCTTATTACTGCAGTTTTTAAATGGAGTAAGCTCCTTGGTAGCCAAAATGGACTCAGAGTGTTTACAGATCTGCTGCAGCTTCATGCTGTGGCTTACTGTGCCTTATCTTTTTTGTGTAGACAAGCCCACACAGACATTTTTAACTTTCTGACAATTAAGAGGAGAGAACTGGATTTTTCTGTTGGTTAATGGAGACGAATACCTGTGCTAGAACCTACTTCTAGTTATAACCATTTTTGATTTTTATACTGTGGGTTCCAGTCCCCTAGAGCAATAAAATGTTACTGTTCTTTATTTCCCTTAAGAGAGCAGATCCTTTGCTGTACCCCACCCAGAGCCAAGAAGCAGTAGCATAAGTGGCACATAAATTTGTGTGGTGGCTGATTTTGCTAATGGGCTTTGTTCCACTGGCTACACACATCGTGTCATTAGAGTGCTTTCTGTAACCCGTAGTGTCTTGAATCAATTCCAGATAACGTGTGGAATGTAAAGCCATATGTCTTATCACTAATGATATGTATCCAATGTCCCTGGGTCCATTTCCCAGTCGCCTATCATGCTATTTTTGCATAAGATCTAGTGAAAACAGTATAGTATTTTGCTTCTCTGATTCAAGAAGAAAATTTGGTGTGTAACATGCTTTTATAGAGGTTTTCTCATTCTGCTTTAAACTGCCGTAACTTCTGATCCATGGGTAGTCCTCCCTGCCCCTTCTTGAGTCCTTTTTCTCCATAAAGATCTGCAGACTCTCTCACTTTTTCACACCGGTGTCCTGAATATTGTTCCTTGGGGTCTGTTAAGTAGCTATGTCATTCAAATACCTAATTTCAGAAAAAAATTTAAAGATATCATTAAGGTCAGGTTCATGATGTATCAAGGTATAGCTCTGTCTGGAGAGGATTGAGAGAGAAGAAAATGATACTGAAAATCATGCATATCAACAACATGGAACTGCTTTTTTAAAATAATGGCTATTCCACAATTGAAAGGAAAAGAGAACCTGGAGCTGGATACAGACTTGGAATTATAGGGAGGGTCTCGTTTTAATGTTTCTGGACTGGTTTATTTCTCATGTTTGATGCCTGTTAACAAAAGTCTTATAAACAGTTTAAGTAAGTAAATGTACGTAACCAAGTAAAACAAATGGAATTTGTGCATTACCCTACTTGTATGTATTGCTAAATGTTTTAAAATGAAAAACATTAGCTAAAGTATTGGAAAAACAATATTGTCTCAGTTATTCTTAAGATCACTTAAAATTTTCTTTCTTTCGTAGCCGTTTTAAAACTCCTTTTTATAAATTGCCTTTAGCCCTTTTTATTAGCTTTAGTTATAGCTATTGGCTCTGTTAATGGATTTTATTTGTTTCTGCTTGTGTCCCAAAACCAAATTACTGTAACTAATGTACCACTGTAACTTTTCATAACGGGCTGCTGCTGAAAGCAAAAAGCAAATTCATCAAGTCAAAATATTAACACTTTTATGTCCTATTAAATATCAAGTCAAAGAAAATTGTGCTAGTGTCTACAGGACTCAGCATTAAACCTACAAAATTTAATGTACTGTAGCAGATTAAGATTTGACACAATTTCCCTCAGTGGAAATTGTCCTCACTATTACAATACCCATACTAAGCAGCAGAACTGGGGTAAAGCACAACAGAAATGAGCCCCCTTTGGAACATATGTTACTCTTCTGGTAGGTCAAGAAGTTTAGCAGCCGATGTTTAAAATAGCCTGGGTTGTGCCTAGAAATTTTAGGCCTGTCTATGTGGGCATGGAAATGATGCCGCTTCTTCGCGTTTAACAAGCTGTCTTCTGTATTTTTCATTTGTGAGGCTTTTTGGCTTTCCGCACAAATAGACATACTGAAGTATTAGGGAAATAATGGATGGATGTACCATCAGTTTTGAGTGTATATGCAGGTGTTACAGTAATTGATGAGGAAAGAAAATGGCTTTCCGGCTCATGCAGCAGTGGAATAATGTGGCATTGTACACAAGAGCATTGTAGAGATTAGAGTAAACACAGCAAATATTTGATTTAAATTTGTTTTTCTCCAACCAAGTTCAATATGTGCCATGCCTGCTTTTCTTTTTCTTTCCTCAGTGACTGTATTTCTTTAGCTCTGATTATTCTGGGCAATAGCACTGAGAAGAATTAACCCAAAGTCATCTATGACAAGCTAAAAAACTATTTACTGTACCTTGTTTTCTAAATCACTGAAAGAGGTTATATTGTAGGCTCTACAGCATAAAACCTTGCTTCCCACTAGTTTCCCATTAATTTTTAACCAGTGTTTTTAGAAATGCATTCTTACGTATCACTGCAGTACAGCCTGCAACACAGGAGAAGTCAGAAGGCTGGCACTTACCATAACATGCAAACAAGGGAGAAATTGCTGTAGATTTGAAGACAGTGAAAAGTAAACACAGTCCGTGAATAACCAAGGATGATATTGTTTATGCATGAAGGCTACTGTGGATACTTCAAGCAAACTTGAGCAGATGCTTTTGAACAGAAATAAATGTTCAGGATTTTATCTTCCTTGCATTTTATCTTTCTTTATCTTTTATTTACATTCAGGCATTTCGGAGCATGGCAAGTAAGTTTGGAGACAGTGGCTCCTTACAGGACCCATTTTCTTTACTGCAAGTACATTAAAGGAACAAATCCTAAATGTGACTAAAAATAGGAGAGGGGACATAAAAAGTAGTTTAAAGTTGAATTGAATTTGTTAAAAGAGGAAAATAATCAGTACTTAATAGTCTAAAGTTGGGCCTTTGCTGTATTGTTTTTCAGAATGTTTTATGTGAATAGCTTTGCACCATATTTTGACATTTAAATTCTAATTTTAAGCTTATGCAAATGTCTTTATTTTTCAATTCTTTCTTTTGTTTGCTAGTCTTCATAGATGCCTGTGTATGTGCATGTATTTTATTTGTATGTCAGATTTTAGAGATGATCTGTTAGCAGTAATGACAAAATAGCCCATCTAGACTGGCTGGCTGTGCTAGGGTTCAGGAGCATTACTGGCATAAAGCTGGTTTTTGTCCAGTTTGGATGACTGTGGAATAGACTGCTTACCATCAGATTATCCTGAGACTGGTAAAATGTAATTCACACTTACTGCTCTTGTAAGGCTCAACTCCTGTTAGGCACGCTAAAATTAATACAGAAAGTTGCAAGCAAACTCAAGGGAAAATGAGGAATTAGAGTTAACGCTCTCTATTTATAAAGCCAAAGAAGCATTCCTGTGAAGCCAGATCTTGCTAGTAATTTGTTATCCCTTTCATACAGTTTTCTTGGCCTGGCAGAACAAGGTGACCAATACCTGTTAAAAATATAATTTTGTTAAGAGCTCCAGAGGGCTATTTTTTAAACATGCCCTTTCACAAACAGAACTGTCTAAATGAGAGATGGGTGCTTTATTTCATTGGTTAAAGAGCAACATATTTACATTTTCTTCCCTTCTGTATCTGTAACATTATTTAGTTCACAGTGACCTGTTTAATTCAGTATTTTATTGAAATCCTCTGTGGTTACGTTGACTGTACTTATATCTTATCAAAATCTTTGGTGTAAGAACAGCCTAGCCTCCAAATACCTTGTTAAAATATCTTTACTACAATTTTGCAGCACTTTTAAAGACTTTTCAGTCCCAACAGATCAGGACGTAGCAGGGCAGTGTGCTTTATCACCTTTTAGCCAATTAAAAATTATTTCTGTTGTTTGAAGCACAAACCGTTCCTATTTCTGTCACACTAGCCAACAAGATTTCAAATCAGCAAGGTATGTCATGTCCTATTTTTCCCCTTCTCACACTGCTGTAGCACAAAACCCCTTAATATAATCAATTGCATCATTTTATCAGTGCTTATCAGAGCAATTCATGTGTAAAGGGGATTTTTTTTTTTCCCCTCAATTTGAAGGCTAAAGTATTGACAATGAGAAGGATGGGTAATTACTCTGCTTTATTCCTCAGTGTCATGGAAAGTGAAAATTACTTCATTGCACCAATAGGTTCAAAGACCCCAATTTTTAGCTTGGGGTTTGTCTTCCAATTCCGAGGCTGTAGGTCTTGAGGGAACCTTGTCTTAGTCCGTGGTTCTTAATCTGTAAACAGGCAAGCAGTGGCTCAGCTGAACAATGGTCCTCCAGTGGTCCATAGAACTGTATTACCTGCTTTTGATTAACCCATTAATGTTACAGTTTTAAATTAAGAGAATCCTGATAGTCAAAAAGAAATTTGGAAGATAGATTAGTCTATGATCCAGGAAGTTTGGGAAGGACTGATGTTTAAATCATTAAAATATAGAGGGTGGAGATTGAACGCTTCAGTTCCATTTGATATTAACTCCACAGCAGTGTGTTCTTCTGTGTGATGAAGTATGTTTTCCACTCTAAGAATAAAGGCAGACCATCAGTTTTATCCTGATAAATTTCTTTCTCTAGTTAGTTGCTTGTGGGGTGTTTTTTCAGTAAGGGGTTGTATATTTAGTTTGCTTTTGGTTTTGATTTCAAAAATCCAGCAGATTATAAACACGCTTTTCATTTAGGTTCCCTATCTACTTCTCTCATCTGTTCAATATCAGTTGTTTGAAATATGAATATGCAAGTAGATTTTAGGAACAAAAGATGAGCAAAGGTGGAAAACGTTCACTCTTGACTTGGCAACTTTGAGTCTAGCCTAAGGATTAATGGGGCCTTTATTTTTTTTAAGATTAAGATTTTTAAGACTTTAAATTTAGGGTGCATAATTAAATAATTTCGTCTGATATCCTGTATATCACAGAGCATCATATTTCACACATTTGCTTGTGTATTACCCCCAAAACCCCATAATCTGGCAAAGCTTAACTATTTGGCAAAAGCACATCTTTCAGAAAGGCACTGGATTTGTATTGGAAAGTCACAAAGGAACTTCCAGTTTTCTTGCTACTTAGTTCTAGGAGGTTAATCAGCCACTTTCTTACCAAAAGAAACTATACTACTTTGCTTCATCCTCATTTGGATTTGCCTGGCCTCAGCTTCTACCAGTAGTTCCCACTTAAGTATTTCTCCACTGGATTATAGTATCATGTACTACCCAGTTTTGGGTTTTTTTCTGATGAACATACTTATCCTTTGTAATCAAGTCCCTTCTCAATCTTCTTTTTCAATAAGGGTAACAGATTAAGCTCTTCAATCCATCACTGTAAGACATTTTCTTCATCCCTCAATCATTCTTGTGGATCTTTTCTCCACCCTCTTCAACTTCTTAGCGTGCCTTTAAGACTAGGGATGCTACGCAGATGTGGATTTTCAGTGTTAGTTTTGTAGCTGCCGTATAGAGAGCTGAAATCACCGCTCTTTCCAGGATCACTACCCTCACCCCTATAAATTTAAATACCCATAAAAGTGCACTTTGCTGCAGCTAAGAGCTCATGTTCACAGGCTTTTCCACACTATTTGGCTTTGGATCCAGATGTCCTTTCATTGCTGGAAAAGAGAAATCTTCTCAGATATTTGTTACTAGATGTCCCACAGAATTTATGGTGATTCACTGAGGAGGCTCACTGAAATAAGCGCTTCAGAGAGGACCCATACCGCTATGATTTTTAGCACAGCCTGTTTTTTTCCACTTGTATTCAGATCAATGGCATAACAGAAGAATGATCAAAACTCTTGCATAGAAAAGAAAGGATCTTTAGGGGTTTAATGTAGTGCAAAGAGAATGTCAGGCTGGATCTGGCATAATTTTTGTACGGACAAGAAGGGTTGCGCACAGTTCTAGATTCAAGCCAGCTATCAAGCTCTTAATTGTATTAACTTGTAAAACCACCAGAATTAGGTAGCTATTAATATTTAGTAACTACTGAGACTGTCTTCTCAAAATCTAATTGTTTTCTATTGAACTAGCAGTACAAACAAATTTTCACATTTTATTACTCTAATTACAGTTACATAGTTCAGCAAGCATGCACCCTCCAGTGCTCCAAGGTGTCCCTAAAACTCCTAAAAAGTCCTTGTTTCTTCTACTTCAGGCTGTCTTTTCCTGTCTAAAGCTATATCTTAGATGCTTTTCCATAAAACCTCTCCTAGAAGCATCTTTTGTTTACCGCAAAAACCTCATAGTTGAGGTACTGGAATGATGCATTTAGAGTGGACTCGATTAAATGTTTATAGGATTAGGCCAGAGATTAGATAACGCCATGACACAGTATAGGGTAAATTACATTGTCTTCACTTTATAAGCACCATATAAGCACTTTATGAGTTTACTCTGTTTTACAGTTACCCTATTCTGTCTATGACTGAGGAAGGTTAATAACTAGAAATGATAAAATAATAAACATGATCTAAAATAACATCAAAAAAGGGTGGGGAAGTTGAGAAGCACAGCAGTCTGCAGTTGGGAAGATTTTCAAAACCAAGTGAAGAGGGAGTGAGATGGCTACAGAAGTCTACAGAGAAGTAGGTGATAGGATAAAATCCTAGTTCTAATGAATTTCATAGCTCAGTGAACATGTTGGGGAATATTCTTTCCTACATGAGAGTGTATGTTGTGAAGAAATAAGCAACATATTTACATAAAGCCTACTATGGGAATGGAGTACCAGTTTTCAGTTGCTAGCTCCTCCCATGTTAGAGTTAGGGATGAAGAACTATATGTTGTACAGGATATATTACAAAATGGTTTTGTTCCTTTCTGTTTGTCAGTATAGTTTGGCCAATATTTTATTACATTTTCTGTCAGGTAACGTAGAAAGAAATGAGCCTAAAGTGGTATATTTCCATTTGAACTTGATGGAAACAAAAAAGATTCAGTTGAAAAAGAATATTACAGGCCAGAAAATGTATTAAAGTTTTATTAATTTACAGTGACAAGTATAGGAAAATTATGGAATTCCAAAATTCTGTGTAATATTTTTTCACAATAATAATAGAAAAATCATTACAAAACATAAACATATATTATCAATGTATGTATTTCATACGTGGAGTTTGAACTGGTAAATGACAGTGTACTTTGTGTAAGTATTTATGTTTAGGTTTTTAAACTTCAAACTCTCTTTTATATGTGCTGACATTTGAGAAGGGTCCTGTTTGTTTGCATCTGGTTATTACTTGGTGGATTAACAAAGTGAGAATTTGAGGCATTATAATTAGTTTATTTAATAAACAAGGTTGGAGAATGAAGAGAATGGGGAGAAGACATTTTAAATCTGCCATCCTAATCTAGCCAAAAACTGGCTATGTCAATAGCATTTCAAGATCACATTAAAGAAAGTACCTAACTAAATGCCTTTGCCAATTCTTGTGTGTGTTTCTGTCCTTGTGATCCTTTTGGTTTCAGAAGGATTTGGACACCTCTTTAAAATTCAGAAAATATTCAGAACAAGTTCTTCACAGGAAAAAAAGATGATTTCTTGGATGAGGGCCACAGCACTTTGTATGTTGGCGTTCTTCCTGGAATTATCACAGCCTTTCCTGAAGATTATTTTAACTTTTTTTGCAGTATTTATTATTGAAAAATGTATTCCTCGGTATTTCAGCTCAAACACAGCAAATTTCCATCCTTTCATTTTTGTGTGTTCCCAAGACTTGTATCATGCAAGTTATTTCCTTGGACATATATAACAGTTTGTCACCAGAGAACCCAAAATAACAGCCAGGAAATTACAGTGTATTTTGCATGGATTCATTGAAAACTGTTAATATTCAGTAGGGATTATCAGGATAGCAGTTCTTATCCATGATGTGCCTTTTCATCAGTCAAGTGGACTGACTTGATAGGAGAGGCTCTAAAACTCCTTGTTACTGCTGAAGGAGCAGGTCCATTCGGCACTGGAATAAACCCTCTGCCCAGGCAGGTCATAAGAAATGATGGAATCCTACAGAGGGATGCCGGATCAAAGCAGTAGTCACTTCCCTTCGACATCCCACTTGATTGTGAGCAGCACTTTCCCTTTCATCCCTTTATCCTAGCACTTTTCTGCACAGGCTTTTACTCTGCTCTCGTTTCTTGCTGACACAGCCAGTCTGGCTCGCGCATTGTTTCAGCACTTTGCATCGTCAGTCACGGTTGTGTAGAGTGAGTATAAATGCCGCCTAATCAGAATGCAACTACTACCGTCATCAAAATGATTACACAGGTTGCAGGGCAATGAATATTCAGCACTTCTGCCTCCCTTATTGAAACGGGGACTCCTTCTAGTCCATAGTCCCATTTCCACATTACCTTCCTCTGGACAATAAACACCCCTTGCTTCAGGAGGGAAGGAGGAGAAAAAGAGAGAGAGAGAACAAGTGAGCATATTGAATCAAAGCTTTTTTTTTTTCCTTTCTTCTAATATCTATATTTTATAATTTAGGTTGAGGACAATATTGAGGTCTTTCTTGCATTAGAATCATTCCTCCAAGACTAAATTTTTAAATATCTTTAATTACACTTAGTGAAGGTAAGACATGAGTACTGGTTTAATCTTCTAGATGGTATTGCGGATTAAAATTAGATTTATGCATTTGCATAATAAAAGTAATGTTGTGAAAGAAAGCAGTTTGAGTATGTGAGAGATAATTGCATTTGTACGACTTGCCTTGGGGCAACCCTTATTGGATTGAGCTCAGCACCAGCCATTATACCACTGGAGCATTTTGCATTTTTATGTAGCAGTGCAATAAAATTTAAATTTTATGCACAATTAGTCTTGTATTGATGTATAGTTTGTAGGTAGGCTTAAGCTATAAAACTGAGTGTAAGTCTCTAATGCAGCTTTCTGTTTGATGGAAGGAAAAGCAGCAGAAAAAAAAAAAAAATCAAGTTTGTGAAGAGAGTGAAATTTCTAGGAGTCCAGCAACATTAATACAGTTCTACTGGTAGAATTGTAATCCAGTAGCCTGAATTACTGGTCTTGTACAGTGCCTCTCCTGGTACAGTATTTCATACACAAAAAGTTCAACATGAGTATTGACAAATCCTGTGACAGCTTTAATGACATCTCTTAAATTTGAATTTCTCCCCTACTATTTGCCTTTACACACTCTGATATTTGAGAAAAGAGCTGAAGCTGAGGTATTTACGAGTTGGGTGCATAAAACTGAATGCTGTTGCTGCACACTGCGTTCTAATAAGCAAACAGTATTTAGTAATTTGCTCAAATATGGACAGCAATATTAGCAGTATTAATTTAGGAAATGTTTATTAACAGTTTTCCACTCAACGAAGCAGAACACACAGACACAACAGCAGAAATTAAAACTCTTCTTTAAACTAAAAGAGGATGGAATCAGACTAAATGTAAGGAAGACATTTTTCACGATGAGGGTGGTGAAACACTGGCATAGGTTGCCCAGAGAGGTGGTAGATGCCGCATCCCTGGAAACATTCGAGGTCAGGTTGGACGGGGCTCGGAGCAACCTGATCGAGTTGGAGATGCCCTTGCTCACTGCACAGGGCCTGAACTAGATGACCCTTAAAGATCCTTTCCAACCCAAACCATTCTGTGATTCTATGATAAATGGAAGGCTTTCTTTGCAGCAGTGGCATCTCAGAGTATTTTGCAATATTCCTTCACAGCTCACATGACAATAGAATGACTCAATTAAGTGTGACACAATATTTTACACAGTGTTCAGATTTAAAGGCAAATACTCGGTTTCTTTGTTTATTCTGATGGGCTTTAAGTAAACCAAGTACCTGCTAAGAAGGCAGCTATCCTTAGAGCAGCACAGGAATTTGTAACACTCCTAGCCTTTCAAATACATCTTTCCTTCTATGCAGAGGTGGGGCAGAGTCAGAATGCTAATGTATCTCTTATGTCTTACAGTTTGTTCTTTTAAGTTTATCCTCATGACTCCACAAGCCTTGTCTTTGTCAACTGCCCTCCTGACATGACACCCACCAAATCACTGGAGGTTTCTAATGATAAGCCAAAAAATGACAGGCAGGCAGAAGTTCCCTGCACATGCCTAGTCTTGTGCTTTTTATGCTTTCTAAATAATACTATTGAAACTAGTGGTGTTATTGTTGTGGACTTACGGTCTCCATAATGCACACCCCCATCTCTGATACTCTGTTGTCTTGAGATACTGTCTTTTCACTGCTTCTTGCCAATCACCTCTTCCCTAAATATTCTTTCAGTACTTTTTTTTTTTTTTCAAACTCACTGAATCTCAATGAAGAATACTCTGTGATTAGACTTTAAATGCATGTGAAAATGCCTTTTGAGATGCAGGAGTGAAAAGGATGTTTGTGGGAGGAAAAGTTGGTTCCCCTGGCAGGGAAGAGTCATCTTTTGATTCTGGTTTGGTTTATTGCATTGCTTAAGTTAAACAAGACCTCTGTCACTCTCCTGCACTCCTGCTGCATTCCTTCATCCACCATGGCTTTTACAGACCCTTCACTTAAGGCCTTAACTTTTACCTCTCCTGTGACCCCCTTAGTTTAAGGGTATACTTAGATGGAGTGATGTGTTCAGTAGCAAAAAACATCTCCAGAAATTCCTATGTGCTTCCCTCCCACGTCAGCCCCTTCTTACTCCTGCATCTTTTTTTACTGCCTGTTCAGTTGTGTTGATAAAATTCTTTCTGAGCCCAGGAACTAAACCAAATTGTTATTTTATTTAAAAGGCAAAGCAAGAAAACGTATGTGGTCGAGATCTTTCAATAATCAGGTTTACAAGCAGTTGATTTGACATGGCTGAGAGGATAATGGACCAGAGGAACCTGTTCATCTAGCCTTGCTACTGCAGTTTATGTACTCAGTCCTTGGAGAAGTCTAGGGCTACAGCATTGTACACGATTGCGTTGGTCCGCATCAGGACCAACTGCGTAATGAATTTGTTTCCTGTGATACATTTGTACAACATGGTGATTCTGTTTACTTTTGTAGTCTTCCCGGCAATTTTACGTAACTCAGGATCATACTTGGAAATATTTGATAGCCCTTCAATGAAACGCCGGTTGGAGAGCGCTTGTCTTGCCTGCTCCTTTGAGTTTTCTGGACAGAAGAAGAATGCTTACAGCTTGAATTGCTGCCTTGGAAGAGCTTGTCGATTTATGAAGAAAGCCCTGTTTATTTGGACACAGCGGAAGAGAATGTGTTTTTTCATAGCGCCTAACGCTTTTTGGGGAGCACTTATCCCAAAATGTTCCTTTCTAGGCTTTTCTCAAAGCTGTACTTTCCTTAGGCTTATATACTGCCTCTCTCTCACATCGCACTTCCATGTACCAATTTTTTGACAACAGTGCCAGTTCCAGGTACGCCTGAACTATTTGCCTCTGGATCCCTGGTCCCAACTCCTGGCCATCCCCGTAAGTGGGCCAATACACTTTTAGGAGCTGCGTTGAGATGTAAAGCAGAGGAATTAGCTGGGCTGACCACAACAGGGTTGTGGTGAGAGGTTTGCAGTGTGGTTTTTAATATGGACGGTTCCCTTATATAGTTCATGATGTAGACTCACAACAATTGTGCTAGCACGGCTTTGGGGCAACGAAAGACTTTAGCCAGATGTTCAGGGTTGGAGCTCCTTAAGTCAGTTTTACTGATGAAAAGATGTTGTATGGGATAGTTTTTTCACTCTTCCTATTTCTCTGTTCTAGACCCAACCCTTCACAGAACAGTAAACAGGGAAACTCCTCCACTGGCACACGCTGCTGTAGTTGCCTTTGCTTTGCACATTTGCCTGTGCTTTTGTTTGGGTGGGAGACCAGTACCGGGTCAGCTGCTCCTTCAGAAATGAACAAAAATTTTTCTTGAATGTCTCAAAAGAGAAAGCAGATATTTATACAATCTTTTTCCTTCATTATGAGGATAATATAAAGGGGAGGAAGGGAGGGAAAATGGCTCTCAGGTCTCTTTTAGACCATTATAGATATGATGGAACTCAATTGTCCTCCAAATTTTGGATGTTCTTTAAAAACCTGTCCTTTAGAAAAATACCCAGAAGGAAGGGAATTTAATTTCATTTTATTGTGTATTTTGACAAGTTAATGACGACCTTAATGGCACCCAATCTTAATTAGGTCCTCTAAACCCTAACTGCTTTATAAATTCATTATTAATTATTATCTCCATTAAACTGAAGTTTTCCAGTGGCCAGTTTGAGGAATCCAGGTTTTCAAGTGCTATTAACATTTAAAATGGTGAAAGAAAACATAGATTATTTGAAATGGCTATTGGAATGCTTCATTTTTTGTGTTGATATCATCATTGGAAGTGAAAACAGTGCAGGCGTGACACCCTAGGCTAAGCAAGCTGTCTCCAGCTGTACACAGTATTCACCTTAATAACAGGTAATTTTATTTGGGGAATATTAGCAAAACTGCTTTAATTTTCTAATCTGAACTCCTTCTGAGGTTTATGGGGTGGATTACCCAGTATTGTACAAAAAGGAAATTTAGTGTATATGATATCGCGACTGCATATCCTGTCTACAGGCTGGAGTGGGGGAAGAGGGAGAGCGACTACTGGGGAAGAGGCAACATCTTCAATGACTCATTTCTGGGTTTTGATCTCATGACTTAACATATGGCGATTAAACCAGGGAATTACTGTTTTTCTGTGAGTAGCTGAAAGAGAATTCAAGGTCATGATACATGACGAAAACTTTCTCTCTAAAAATAGCGTAAAAATGAGTCGAGTACCATTTTGAAATAATTGTCAAAATTTGGGAAATATACTTACATTTGGAACTGTGTTGGTAGCATTCCAACTTTTGATTAGGGAGCTTTGGAATGACAAATGAATATTCTATAAAAACATCAACTGAAATATGTGGGATATTTCACATGTAGGCGTCTTGATTAATACTTGAAAAAAAGTAAGTTATTGGGGATTTTTGGCTAATTGGTAAACATAGCTTTCTCTGTGGGATTCTAAGGATAATATTTCTATTTTGGATATCCTGAGTTTTCAGGTTTTTTAAATTTTAATGTTATAATAATTGCACTATATTTAACTTTTAATGCTAATTACACAGTTACGCATCCATTTCTAAGCTATCACAACACTATAGTTATTGTAGAACCAGTTAAGGTATGAATTTATGAAACTTGCTCCTAATACAGAGCCAAATCTGCTGCTTTTCTGCTGCAGGCTAATGTTTTGAAATTATATTTATTCTTATTTGTTGTTTTTTAGAAGTTTACCCATTCCATGTTTGTGAACTGTCTGAAAACTACCAAGACTGTTTTTTCAATTTTTGGACAACTACTTTAAAGAACTTAATACTTTGATGGCTTATAAACACTATCGTGGAAGTATTTATTACTCCAAGTTTGAAGTGCTTCGATGGCTTGCATGATATATGTTTTACCCAATTATATAACAATAATATTACAATGGAATTTTGAATGCAATTGCTTACACTTTCAATTTAAAAATACATTTTTTCACTGTGTATCTAAAATATTTATTTTAAAAGGACTGTTTTCCAAGGTTCTTTACTAGTAAGTGCACTTTCCAAAAGAGTTGTGAAATATTGATAAATAATTTTTTACCAAATTTTGTGTTCCAAGAGAGGAATTAAGTTAGAGTTCATAGTAAGATCGTTATCATCATTTCACAGTGTTCTGAATTATGGAGATGTTATGTTTTCTTCCCAAATCAAGCATTGTAAACCAGAAAAATTTAGCAGTAAAGTTATGTTTAAACTAAAACATGAGAAACACAGCTAAGGCATATAGAAGCAACCTTTATGCAGTTACTTAGTGTCATACTGCAGTAGCCATTCCATTCAAAATTTTCAAATAATCCCTGAAAATGTGCAGCTCCGGCTGTGTCTTAAATAATTACATTACAAATCCATCCCTCCCCCCCCCAAAAAAAAAAAAAACAAACCAAACCCAACAAAAAACGAACCAAACCAAAACCAAAGCAACAGGCTGGCGCAACAGTGCAGATTTTAGTAGGCAGTATAGATCATGGAAAGGTTGTGACATTGTGAAAGCATGGATATAGAACAGAAGTTGCTAAAGTACAAAAGTATTATACTCAGAAAGTCATATCTCTGAGAAGCTGGTTGAAAACATTATTTTTTAAATATACATTTTAAAGAGGTTCATACGCAGCCCTTTGACCTCTTGCTTTTCAGAAAAGGTATACAAGTTCACCTGCTGGGAAAATGAATATTTCTCATATGATGTTGCTTGCTTTATTTGGAAAGTGGCCAGATCTGCTGCTTGGCTTACAAATCTGTCAACACAAACATCCACATACTTACTTACCATTAAACAGTTCTGCAGCCCCCTGGGCTAACAGTACCTTGCTGCGTTCCAGTTATGTATGGTGTGCTTATTTCCTTCTACTTTAATTCCTTGTGTTATCATTTACCCTTTTGAATCTTTTCTTCTTTTAAGAAAGGGAATGATAGCTGAACCCCTTGAGTGTATCTAATGAGGATCTTCCGTGCAGTGAAGGGAGAGCTACGGAGCTTTGTGCTGGAGCTTCCGCAGCCCTCCGTTGCACAAGTACTGGAATACTAGATGAAGTGTACAAACTTACTTTGCTTTGATACTGATAATTATGTGTGTTTTATACATTGAAACAGTCTGGAACAGAAGAGAAAGCGCTAAAATAAAAAAATATAACTTTTACTTTAGGCTATTTTAGGAAATTAGCAGTCATTTAAACTGCTTCTGAGACTTGATACCGCTGCATATTTGCTGTCCGGTGGAAATGAAGCCCTTATTAAATCTAAACTTATAAATTTCTTCTCTATGATAAAAACCTTTCACTGTAGACAACTTAATGTTAATGATTTGTAAGGGAAGATAATAAGTCCTAACTGAATTTAAGTAATGATTTCCAAACTAGAGCTATAAATCTACTACAGTTGAAGTTCATAAGGTCTCAAAGGAAAGGGAACTTATGGCCACTGAAATGAGTAATCTGTAAACTGCCGGTAATTCACACTGTTATTAAGACTAGTAATTTCCTTGATAGGAGCCTTTGAATTAGAATATTAAAACAATTGAATGATAAGCTAATACAGCAGCTCATACACATGAATTTCTATTCTACCAAATGATTTGTGTTACTTCTCTTTCCTGCAGCTCTAGCAATTATTGTAAATCTTAAGTAGTATTTTTATCCTCAGGACATACTATAAGTCAAAACCTAGATTTCAGAAATTGTCACCCCAGCAAGTGAGGTTGTACAGAATCTCACTAATAGGAATTGACAGATAGCAAATTATATTTCCACTCCTAGCTTGGACTGTAATTTTCTTTGAAAGGAATTTGCCATTTGCCATAAGCACCACATCTGTATTGGCTTTTCAAAACCACTTCACTCTGGCCTAACTCTGCTTCCATTTTAGGACAATGAGAACGTTAACTTTGCTTTCACCGAATTAAATAGGAAGTTAACACTAATTACAACTGAGGGAATAATTGGCCTTTTTCTAATCCAGGTCTGTTCTTGTCATACAACGTTAGAGATCAATAAAAGAGTAGAACATTCAGGACCTTTTCATATGTGGTGTTGGACAGAAGCAGGAAGATTTTTCCACAGACTTGGTATCTAGAGCAGTGGATTAAAAGTGAAAAGGAAGGTACTCAGGCACATGAAGGCTGCCTGGCACAAAAGCAGCCTATGTCTACGCTAGGGAGTTTTTCTAGCCTCCAAATCAGGGCATCTGCGTGCAGAAAACCTTTGGGAAATGGCCTCTGGAAAGTTACTGCTCTGGAACCATTTTCAGGTATTTTCAGGGACCATTCTGACAGTTTAACTATATGAATTATCACCATATTTATCTAAGAGTACAGAAGTAGCCAATGTGTCATCTAGTTTGCTATAAGAGGACCTGAGCCCATTTCACAGCTGAAAAGCGTTTCTATTTCTTGATCTCCTAGAATGTGTCCTAAATATACCCATTCCTTTCCAGGGGTTTTGTTTGGGGATTTTTTATCTGTATTAGTAGTCCTGTTAATATTGATTTAACATCCACAGATTGTTAGACCTTCTAAAGCTCCCTTGGGTAGACTTGTCCTCAGGCAGATTTAGTCCTTTGTCGAGGCATAACTTCTGAGAAAAGCAGGGAAATTTTTGTGTCCAGATTCTCACTCTCCCCATATTCAAGCCTGGATTTCTGGCTAGTTTGACAATGTTTAGCAAACATTGCAAAGAGCATTCAGGCAGTTTCAAGCGCAAATAAAAAGATTCTCTTGCACAGAGACCGATTCGTCCTGGTTTAGATTAGCTGCTGTCTTTGAAGGGCTGAATGTGCCCAGCTGCTTTTCAGGTGTGCACCTACCAGCTGCATCAGCTCAGTGCAGCCCTGCGCCGCACTCCAAGGACTTATCACAACCAACAGTAGGTAATCCTCACAGGATTACAACTCCTGGTTCCTCTGTTTCTGATCTTTCAGGATCTCGTAGGTTGTTGGATCTTATTTTGGGCATTTGGCATCACGTTATTTATTCCATCCTAATGGTTATGCCATCATCGCTTAGGGCAAGGACAATACAGGTTTCATGGTGAGCCCAGCAGACATTTGCTTCCAAAACGATGAAGTCACTCCTAAGTCCCAGCCAGAATTTCTCCCTAAAATTTTTTCCAGCCTCCATTTAATCCCTCTATTAGACCTGGAGTCTGCTGGAGACTTCCTCTGACCTGGAACAGGCTGAAAATCTGATCACATCTGATCAGAAGAAATTAGCTTTCAACCTTACAACATCGTCTATTTTCTGGTAAATTCAGAAGAGTGAAGGACAGAAACTGAGTATTTCTAAGCCAGCGTCTAGCTGAAGAGACAGTTCCAATAAAAGCTTTGTAGTCTCTTAAAACGTTTTAGGTATTTCACACTTGGCTATATCATGAACTTTTCCACATATGGGTTTGGAGGGGCTTGGGGAGCATTTTCAGCCATGTGTTAAAATACTGAAAATAGTTTAGGTTCAAGCAAGAGTTTTTCAGTCCCTTGTCTTTCTGCCTATGTAGATATTGATGCATATAAAAATGTTCCAGTGTTCTTCATAGATATGGTCTTGACTAAGATGATAAAACAGTATTGAAATAAATTATACTTTCCTTCACACATTTCTTGCTTAAGAATTAATCTTCTAGATATTGTTGACAAGGGAACAGAAGAAAGTCAAACTTTCAAAATTATTTTAACTGCCTTGCTCAAAATTTTTGCAAAACTAGCATCCCTGTAGAAATTTTAAGCTTCCTCTGAGGATTGTGACAGGGTTCTACCATATTCAGTCAATAATCTTGCCTCACCACTTCCAAGGCCTTCATGCCCAGCTCGCCAAGGCCTTGATGTTACAAAGTCATTTGAATTTTACCTAAAGGGAACTAAAGCCCTTTCACACTCCAGTCCTGCTTTTTGTTTCATTTGACATTACTCAATAGGTTTTGCTGTGTCTAAATTAGAACAGTGTCTAATAGCTGTCTGATTGCATTCATCATTGCTACAGCTTGACAGGTCTGCAGCATGAAGGTCATATCAAATCCCAGTTCACGTAAGGCAAAGTTCTGATATATTTCCACCCAGAACTCTTGTGAGGCAACCACAACCCCCTGCATTTTTTTTACATATATACACTGTGGATTATGCGTTAGAATTAGACTTCTGGATGTAAAGGTTAGGGTTTACTTAGTCGAAGTCTGGGGTACTCACCCTGCTGTATATTAATAGTTGGTTTTGTTACTTCTTTGGGCAATGAATCTTCAATTTTATTTTTGGTGTGTGTGTTTTCATCTCACACATTTATTTTAAACCCATTAGAAGTTTATCATTGCTGATTGGCGTCTAGGTTAGTGATATGTCCTTCCAAAACTTTAGAAGATAAGTTTATTAATGTATTGCCTTATAGTGATACAAATATGATTCCATTTAGAAATCATGTATGATACACATGAAAGGGAATTTAGACCTACAAATAAATGTTTGCACGTCCTTTTCTTCAGAGACTGAGGAAGTGGTTTTCTTGGTGACAGGTAAACGTGTATGCTTTCTATAGATAAGAGATGGATAAATACTATGTTGCTCATATTTGTAGTTGGTAATTTCTATTTACCTTTTTCTACAACAGCAGCATTTTTATCTTTTTGAGTGTTGACATGCTGTCATGGAGCACATCCAGGCCCTCATCAAACTGCAAAATTGAGGTGACATCAAGTAGTCAGCTGAGATTTCTCTTCATGACTGGTGGCACAGAGCTATGGAACTGCCATTAGAGACTCTAGAGAGGGATGAGTAGAAAAGGGGCGTCTGTTTAAGGCACGCTTAGCGGTCTCTCAATGACAAAACATCTTTAAAATACTGCAGTTGGCAAAAATTAAAGTACCCCTTAGGCTGCTGTGAATCATGCCATAAGCTGAATTAGCCTCTGTTTGGCTCTAGAAGTTAGGGATGGAAGGGACAAGGACTGTACCTCTTAATACCTCTTCCATGCTGTGTCCTTCTTCATTCAGATTCTTCCTGAGTTCTTATACACTGTGTGATGCAGAAATGTTAATATATGTCACTGTTGGAAAAATTGCATGTGAAATATGGAGAAATGAAAAACACTGAACACAGACCCTGCAGCTATCACTGTCAGTTGGATTTCACAGAGGATCTTGAGTGATGGATTGGCCCAAAATTCTTCTTACGGGCAAGGATCTTGTAAACATTGAGCATACTGTCCATCTGGCTATTTAAGTTTGTTATTATTTCTCATCAGTCAAGGACTTGCAGATATTTTTCTCTAGTTTTACTAAGGCAAACCTGTTCTCCCTGTGTTCTCAAAGGAAACTGCAAGAAGTTGTGAGTTTGCTTCACCCACTTCTTTAGCTACCCTGAGATGAAGTTTGGGAAGTTACGTTCATGGACACCATTCCATGGCTGAGAAAACTAACTGTCTTCCTGTCAACACCACCTATACTTACTTCTAGATCATATCTGTCTTTATCTGATCTTTGACACTTCTCGAAAGGACTAATGGCAGTAGCCCTAGAACTTCCTGTCAACACCACCTATACTTACTTCTAGATCATATCTGTCTTTATCTGATCTTTGACACTTCTCCAAAAGGACTAATGACAGTAACCCTAGAACTGCCATCTCTTCACATCTGCTCGCAGAGCCTCCAGCCCCTCTTGTTCATCCAAAGATCATTTTGCAGTATAGCTCCTGTCCACACCGGTTAACATGGACACGGATAGAGCTCATTTGTATGTGTTGTAGCAATTTTTCAGTGGCTTCATGCTCTGAGAAGCAACACATCAACTAGTGTGTCTAGCATATCTAGCAGGGAGCTCCTTTTGTCACTCTCATTCTTGACACCAATTCTTGGTTAAATTTTCGTTTGTTGCTAGTTCCTTCCACATATCTGTTCCTGCTAGGGAACATGCAAAGTGACCAGTTGTATTCTTCCCTGCAGAGGGGCCATTTTCTCCTGGGAGATACGCATTCAGCTCTTCTGGCTTCAGACGTCCGCCACATACCATATGAATGTCACCGTCTCAGTGAGGTCTTTCTGATTACAGATGTGTCTCAGCACAGCCCCCTTGTTCTGCGCCTCTCCTTCTATCAGTGAGATGCTGGCAGCTCCCTCCATGCAACCCATCCCTTTCCTGGCCTTGTTTGTCAGGAAAATAACAGGCCACAGTCCTGCAAATGTAGTCCAGTGTCTGGGTTGAGGCATCATGGTCAGTGTGCTAATGGGTCTGGCCCTGAGAGCTTGCAGGTTAGAGAAAATCTGACATGAAAAATAACTCTGCTAGTGCTGAGTGTCTTCGGTGTTCTGTATTTTTTCTATATGCTGCAATCCCTGTCTCCTCTTCCTGTACACTCACCTTCAAATTTCCTAGTGAAACTATCCCCATTAGCTCTTCTCTGTTCGCTAGCTACTAGTCATTATTTAGGCTGCTGGTTTTTCGATCGATCTGTCCTCCAGCCCAGCTAAGCCCTACTTCCTTCAAAATGGAGAGAGTTCGTTTCTGAGCACGGAACTCAGACTCATCACATCACGTGAGGATATTACTGAATAAAATGCAGATTGCATCCTGCCAATGAAGCAATTTATTAGCAGAATTTGCTTTAAAAATAGAGCTACTTCAGGCCCTAAAGTTTGTTTTAAAAATAGTTGTATTGCTAAAGCAGAAGAATGATCTGAGAGCTGTTACTTAAATGGCATCCTCTGGCTTTTTGTGCAGGCTCCAGGGCCAGTAATGGGTGGGCTCTAATAACTCCTTTCCCAGGAGTCCAGGTAAATAAGCCAGGTTAATTAAAGAAAAGGAAAAAGAAACAGGCCGTACCTAGCACATTGAAATTGCTAATTTCAACTGTTCTGGTCTTTTGGGCACATAAAAAGCTTTTTTTATTTTGATTTCTTTTTTTTCTTTTAAATCCTGCCTAAGCTTACTTTTATGCAGAAGGCTGAAATGCCTGTGAAGAAAAGACTTAATTCTCTTGAGTAAAATGTACATTACTAAATTCCATAAAAGACTTTGTGGGAGCCAGATCTTGTGTTTTTTTAATCTTATGTAATACATACATTAATGTGAAGTAAGCCATACTTAAATATTGTTAAGACTTTGAGAGAAAAGTCAGAAAATACGAAACTGATGTTTCGTCATGCAGCTATGACTGTTCTTCTTTCTCCACAAAGTCATAAAGTGAGGATCCAGAGCCAGATGTTATAACTTTCAATTGCCACTGCCTTCAGAGGCCGCTCCCAAGGTAATTCCATGGCAGCATTGCCTTGTCATTGTCAAACATAGATTTGAGTCTGCTACAGATTGTTGGTTTATATTCTGCAAATTCAAGACATGAGATTTATGGTTTTCTGTTTGTAAAGGGTAGCTAGAGAATTATCTTTGGCAGTGTAATATTTTTCTGTGTAAGATCACTAAGTTAGGCCAAACTCACAGCTTATGATGCTGAGACACATAATTAAAATCCCGGTTTTGCGTTCGTCATTATATCCATAGCAAAGAAGAATGTGCAGTTTTCTTGTACTGCTTCAGCCCTCTCCGCTGGGGAATCTGCCACAGATTCTGCATCACCATTGCACATGGCATCTTCTAGTAGAATTAGAAAGAACTATATCATAGAATCATAG
Organism: Cariama cristata; assembly: GCF_000690535.1. Lineage (NCBI taxonomy): Eukaryota > Metazoa > Chordata > Aves > Cariamiformes > Cariamidae > Cariama > Cariama cristata. Next base: position 11 of record NW_009614548.1, on the reverse strand, counting down.
AGTGGTTTGGT
>NW_009614547.1:32608-56030 GCF_000690535.1 Cariama cristata | reverse complement strand
AAGGACGGCTCGGCCGGAGCTTTCTGTTGGAAATTGCCGTTTGCTTAAATTGCGGGTTGATTTCTAAAGATTTGCTGTTAACGGTGCTGAGCATCTCTCGTTTTTCACGTGCTGGTTAGGGAGCTTGAGGAGTCGGCCCCCGTGTGCAGTGGGAAAGGGGCTCGAAGTTAACAATTCCTTTCGTTCTGTAAAGTTTAGCAAATCCAACTGTTTTCTCGGCCAAGTGATGTGCTAAAGGCCTACCTGTCTAAATTTATACTTTTTTCTTTGCACCTCATTTGGTTTGGGGGAGTGTGAAACTGCGTGTTTATGACCAGGATGGACATCTGGGGTGGAAACCGGGAACAATCTCTGATTATTTTTCTGTTTTCTTTTCTGATTCTCTCTAGTAGTTTTGAGTAAGTTACATCAGAAACAAAAGAATTAAATTAATTCAGTATTCTTTGAATTAAGTACATGTTCTTTTACTCAAACAATAACCTTGTCTGTTGATATCCAGGTTATAGAAATGAACCGGTAGTGACTCTGGGAAGAAGTAATTGCTAGGGATCACGCAATATAACTATTTTCCTGGGATCTTGTGTTTTATTTTTTTTTAAAGCATTAAACTTATGTAATCAAGAATGTGAAAACTGGGAAAGACCAAAATTAAGATTGGCCTTGCAAGCAGAAGTTGCCTTATCTCCTCTGTATTTCCATTTTAATGGCATCTTCAGTTACATGGTTACACACCAGCAGGATCACACCCTCTCTGAAGTGTGCATGTGTGTGCGCAGGGGCTGAAAACGAAGGAAAGGACAGTCGGAAGAGAAAGCATGCCATTTGAAATGGGATTGAAAAGAGCTGGATTTTACTCTTAGCTATGCTGATATTTAACTCTATATGCTATTAGGCAACAGCTAGGTTGTCCATGTTTTCCAGCTTCCCATTCTTTTTAAGGTACAACGTTGTGGTTTTTTTTACCCAGTTGCTTCTCTAGCAGAAAGGGGGCTTGAAAGGATACACAGATCACTTTCCTTAATATTGATTTCATGATTCAGCATTTCATGTAGTAATAATGGTAAGAAGCTATGCAGCAACACAGGGTTGGCGTTGGACAAAGAGTACACTTGTGCCTTGAGCTAACAACTTGGTGTACGCGTAATGCGTCCGCTTTTGAAAAATGCTGGGCAAAGTAGTCAACGGCTGTGCTGCCTGATGCTATCAGCAACAGTTTATGTCCGTTCAGTGAACAGGAATTTTAAACTACTGGTGGAGGAAATGCAGGAGAAGGAAGAAAACCTGTGATTTTCTGAACTGGTTTCTTAATGGAAAGAAAGTAAAATACTAGGCTTTTTGTCCCACTGAAGTTTGCAAAGACCTTACAGAGGCGTAGAAAAATGATGGATTTATTACTTGCTGCTAACATTTCTATGCCTGCAGTAAGTGAATATTGACAGTAGTGTAAACTGTGAAGAGGACAGTGCACAGAGGGCTCTTTATTTCAGTGATACTGTATGTACCTTCTGTGCCAGGTTTCAGAATAAATGGCGTTTGTTACTGAATGCAGTTGCATAACTAACAGACAATATGCTGGCATCCTTTTTCTCAGTCACAACCTTATTCTGTAGTTACAGATATAGTTTTTAAAGGTCTCAGTCTGGCACCTCCCGTGATGTTTTCCCAAGATCCTTAGATTGGGTTCCTCATGTTTATCCAGGGTGTGGTTGACCAGCTGGGCTCCAGAACACAGTGGAGATCTTTGCAAAGTGCTCCTGGCAGATGGCATAAAGGCAGTTTAGGCAAGGTTTTCTTTATGGCTTCAGCCTGTAAATGGGTTTCCAGAGACCATGATGTAGGCACAAAATGAAACAAACTTGGAAAAAAAAAAAGTTATCTCCAGTCATTCTTAGCAAAAGGAGATTTATCCCTTTATATGAGGGGTTGAGGTAAAAATGTAATGGAAGTGTTCCTTTTGAAAATATGAAATCATTCTTTTGGGCACTTTAACTAATTGTGTGCCAAATAATTTGATATATTTGAAAAAAAAAGTTTTTGCCTGAATCAAACAAAGTTTTTAAACATATCTGTGTTTTTGACAGGAAAATTACATCCTTCCTATAATACTGAAGTGATCCTTAATGGAGTGAAAAAAAGAAGATCCAATCTGGATTGAAGCTGAGGATGCAAATCTGATGTTACATACATCCCTATGGGGTCTGTGTCAGTTGCCATCGTAGGAGGCAGCTTTATGTGAAGGCAGCCCTGACCTTGAGGACCGAAACAACAGGCTGATGTCCTGAAAGTAATGTACCCCTTCAGCTTCCCACGGAAACAGTCGCTCGGCAGAGCTTCTCAAGTGGGTTGCAGTGTGCTGGGAGTGAAATGTGATGCTGAGGCTGTGCGTGACAGGCAAGCAATGGGATATTGCAGTCTGACTGCCTCCCGAACTCATCAAGAGCAATGCTTGCGCTCTTCCCCTCAACTTTCAGGAGCAGAGTGGTGGGGACTTCGGCAGAAGGGTTGTACAGTGAGTTCGGGAGGTTGACAAATGAAGGGGCCACATGCTGATAGGGACAAGGCGTTATCAGAGATGTCCTGAGCACCAGGTGGGGACCCCAGGGAGCACAGTGAGGCAGGCTATGTAGGCCCTGGTAACCTCTGACCATTGCCAGGGAAGTTGGTGCCGTGGCCATACGTACAGCACCTGTCTGTGCTACGGCTGTGTAGGGAGCACGCCTGAGCAGAGGGAGTTTGGTGTCTCTGACTTGTAGAGCCTGTGGCAGGAAGGTATAAACTCGTGAGCTCCCATCCTTGCCCAGGCTAGCAGTTTTTTGCCAATGGTACTTTACAGCGTAGTAAATCGCCAGAGCTGCTTTGCCCACATCGGTGCTGACTCCTGTGGAAAAGCAGGCGATGCCTGCATCTCCCATAGCTCCAGCCATGCGAGCAGGTGAACAGGGTCTGTCAGCAGAAACAGAAGTGCTGTGTTGCTGGTTGTTTTTCTGTGACTCCTGCCTAACCCTGATGGTTTATGAAGCCACTCAAGGGCAACCTCCCTGAGCGTTCGGTTTTTGTGTGTGTAGCTGCGGTGTGTCTGTGGAAAAGATGAGGAGTCCCTCAGGGTCAGAGCTGAGTTTGATCTGCAGCGCATTAAAAAGATCTGCTCTGTCTGTGCTTCTGAGAGGCCAAGAAAGAGCAGATGGCTGTCGGATGGGACCAAAGTACCTGGGAGGAACCTGCTGTGCAAGTGCCAGCACCAGCTGCAGCCACTTCACTTGCCCATCAGTGCTGGAAAGGTAGTCCGTGAGAGAGGCCCGTACTTACTACTGAGTGTAAAGTCTTTTGTAGTGTGGGGTAGCTTTCCCTTGCATAGAGCATTTGATGGGTGCAGTGTGTGTGTATGGAGAGCTATGAATATTTGTCGTTGGGTTTGTGCAATTCGGTTCTTCCTTCTTCCCTGCTCCTTTCTCTTCTCCTTATATTTCCTGTTCTTGCCTGGTAATTTTGCTTGTAACACCACCTCACCCTATCTTGTTTGCAGCAGCAGCGCTCCCAGTTATAGCTAGCTCTTTCTTGTATCCTGGCTGGCTCTGCAGGGCTGAGAGACTCGGGAGGGTTGTGCAGAGACTTACTGAACTCGAAGATATTTTTAAAGGGCTTTATTTAAATTAGTATGTAAAATAAAAGCAGAAGACTACAAAATGTGTGAAGCATGAAGGTGGACTAAACAGGGCAAAGAAGATGGACAAATGTGTCTGGTTTAGAGTGTACCCCAAATAGAGGTGGACTAATGCTTCTAGCATGCTTTTTACTACCCACTCAACCAGAGCATGAAGTGAGTGCTCAGAGGTTTGCATGGGAGAGGCACGTAAAGCTCCCACTGTAGAGGTTGCATGTATGGAGTAGAAGACAATGGCGAAATAGTAAGAGATGCACAAAAGGACTCCATGGCTGCTGCGGGGCCTTGATGAGATGACTGCTGGTATCTGTTCACCTTCCTAGACCAACTTTATGTTTATTTGTAAGAAACAGAAATTGTGTACTCACCACTTGACTTCCCATGGCTGTCAGAGAACCACCCACCGCTGGTAAGAGCATGAAAATCCACTTCTCCATTTCTTCTCAGCACTATTGCAGTGTCTTCTCTGCCCTCAGGCTGCTGTGGACTCACCATCTGAAGTAACACGCATTCTTGGGGCAATTCTGGAACTCGTTGAGAGAGACAGGCTGTGTGGAATCTTGCTCAGTTTTATCCGGCATGGTCCCCTGCCGAACAGACAGGCTGCACCTTTTACGTCTGTCTGTGGGCACTGGAGCTCAGTTTTTCATAGTTGGCAATGAAATGGCAGATAGTAGGACCCATGCCAAAGCATGCGTGGTACAGGTTAAATGGGACAGTTGTTAAAAGCATGGGACCAGCTACAGGATGGGTCTGGAGCATGGTGAAGACAGCAGGCCTGGGCACTGCTGGAGGTGAGGCATCCTGGCTGTTGTGTTAGATCAATCTGTTGTTAAATGCCTAAATCCCCAGAAGAGAAGAAGGGAAAACAACTGTTAGGAAAGGTTCCACAGAGTAAATTTCTTATCTGGTCTTGATCCTGGATCTGTCTTAGAATCATAGAATCATTATGGTTGGAAGAGACCTCAAAGATCATCAAGTCTAACCGTATACTCGATGCCACCATGCCTGCTAAACCCACTAAACCATGTCTTGAAGTGCCACATGTAAATGTTTTTTGAACACCTCCAGGGATGGTGAGTCCTGGAGCTTGCAGCAGGTCCCGCTGCCAGAACTAGAGCTGTCCTGGGCACCCCTGGTCCCTTGGTATGTGCTGTTCAGAGCCGGTCTCCTGCATTGCTCCAGGTCGGCTTAGCGCTGATACGGGGATGTTCAGCCAGCAGGGATGCAGCAGAGCTCCTCACTGTGATTGCCAGGAGAGATTGCTTTGCCCTCCTGCCTGCTCGCTCCCATCAGCATCTCAGTGCACTGAGCTGCATCCAGGGAATGTTGCTTAGGGCAAGTCTGGCTCTGTGCTAGGACTTGGTTCTGGCTTAGTGGCAATGCCAAGATTATTACATGCAATACCTGTGATTTGGGAAAAGGCCTAAGGGAATGCAGAAGAGCCCAGGCCAAGAGAGGGCATCCAAGGTGAAAAGCAAATGCAAAATGGGATGCAAAGAGTGACAGGGAGCGAGCTGGCTGTGGGTGAGGCTCCAGGAGGAAAGAGCAGGGTCCAAGCCTGCATTTGCAGAAGAGCGGCTGCAGCCAGGTGCCGTGAGCTCAGGAATCAAGGAGTGGGAAGGGGATGAGAAGAGACCTGGAAGGACCTGTGGGTGGTCTGGAGAATTCTCATATAGGCACCTGCTGCTTGAGCTGATACAAAACTGGTTTGCCAAAATGTTTGGAGCAAACTTTAATGGACATGGCGTTTATAAATCGGATCAGCACTCATCTGACTGCAAAAAATGTAATGTGCTCCTTCAAGACCTTGTGCCATTTTATGGGTACAGTGAAACATTGTTTAGGATAATGGGAAAGGGTAGAATTTTACCACCATGCTGAGTCACAAATTTATTAATAGGCCAGTTAGGTACAGAGCTTAACAGCTATTCTGCAAAAAAATTATTATATCTCCAAGGAAATGAAAAAGTCTTTAAGAAGTCAAGTGTAGAAATATCTTCTGAATAAGTAAGAAATTAAGAAGTTTAGAAGGGAAAAGGCTGAATTTGTGTGGAACCCTTAGAGGATTAGAAGAGCGAGCTTATCTGTAAAAGCTGATGTGATCCATAGAAAGAGGCTCTGTGGATACAGCCCGAGCTCTGTGGTATGCAGAAGACTGCAACCACAGGAAATATGAGGAGGGACTTTTTTTTTTATTATTTGATCTTGGTGCAAAAAGCTTAAGCACTTGTAACTTTGTTGGGTTTGGATGCTGTACAGAGAAATCCTTTTGTTTGGATTGTAAACAGCTTGAAAGGGAAATGTGATTTCACTGGTAACTGAATTCCAAGGCGGTGGAGAATCTGAACCATGGTGCACGGGCATTTCAGCTTAGGAAATGCCCAGCGCTCCAGCACGGGCAAAGTGTGTTGAAGCTGTACAGAGCAGTCTGAGAGAGAGGGTTGCAAAAATCAGGAAAAGCAGAAAAATCTGCTGGTGACAGTAAGGAAACTGCTGTGATGCTGATAAAACAGTGGGGAAGACACTGAACTGCAGGAGTAGTGAGGGAGTTTGTGGCAGCTGTCAAACACAGCCTACACTTGGATCAATTAAATTAGTTAGCTTAAGTTTAGCGTGGAGTAAAGTTTAGGGGTCCAAGATAAAGAGATGATATTAAATGACCTGATAGTAATTTCTGGTCTTAAATGCAAAATCTTCAAGTCTGTAAAGTGACTAAAAATGCTGTCAAATTAGAACAGCATTTACATATGAATTGGAAATATCTGTTAGAGTGAAATACCCATGCAATTTATAAGGGAATAGATGACTATGTCAGTACAAGGCAATGAAATATCATATTTCACAGCTTTGTGGAGAAACTCTTTTAAAAGTCTTTTATATCTCGCCCAAGAGGTTTAATTGCTGATGGGTTCTTCCAGAAAGGGTTGTGGTGGTAAAATCCCCTCAGCTAGGCAGAACTTCATTTTAACACCACTCTGGTTTACAGAGGCACCTCTCGGAGCTGTCACGTTTATTCACAGATTTCCTGTCCACCCGAAACAAGATAGTTTGTTCTCTTGCTCCCAGCACTGCAGAAAGCTTCAGAAATGACACTGAACGCTATGAGTTGCTCAGTATTTCGGTGGGAATCACAGCTGAAGGAGGGTTTTCCTCCTCAGTTACCACCCACGACCGCTCATTTCTTGCCCCATGCTCTTCTTCCCCCAGTTATACCAGCACAGCTATTCATGGAGCTCTCCTGCAAACTGGGACAGTGATCTGAGCCTGAATTAAAGGAGTTTTATGTCCCCGTGTGGTGTTGCCCACCTGAGCTCTTTAACGTGGTGCAAACTCAAACCCACCTGCTCTCCCCACAAGCTGTCCCCAGCTGCCTGTTTCCACCACCTCCATGCAGGCTGGTGTAAGTGAAGCCACGCGGGAAGCTGGGCCAAGGAACTCGTCCATCTGAAAACTAACCCAGCCAAACAAACAGAAAGCATTGGGCGTGGCACAGAGATTGAGCGTTATGCTGGTCTTCTGGATGGCAAAATTGATTTTTTTTTTTTCCCCCCCCTAAACTGTCCCCAGCTGCCTGTTTCCACCACCTCCATGCAGGCTGGTGTAAGTGAAGCCACGCGGGAAGCTGGGCCAAGGAACTCGTCCATCTGAAAACTAACCCAGCCAAACAAACAGAAAGCATTGGGCGTGGCACAGAGATTGAGCGTTATGCTGGTCTTCTGGATGGCAAAATTGATTTTTTTTTTTTCCCCCCCCTAAATGAAGTTGTACCCAGCCAAACAAACAGAAAGCATCGGGCAACGATTGAGCATTATGCTGGTCTTCTGGATGGCAAAACTGATTTTTTATTTTTTCCCCCCTAACTGAAGTTGTTATGTCCTGAGGAATTGGATGTCATGCCATGGACTGGGTGTGAGGGTCAAGAAGGCTTTAAGTCTCCTAAGTATTGTCTCTGAAGTCCTGTGTTGTGAAACTGCCTCCTGAGCTTCTTATTGCAGCTCCGAAATAGCTTTGCGAACGAGCGTGATTTTTGTGAATACCCTTAGTAAAAGTGCCCGTGCTCTTTGAACATCTGAGGATGATTACCTCAAAAGGAAGTAATAAACCCCAGGTCTTCCCACAGTTAATCCACTTGAAGAAGGCAGTCTTGAAGTCGAGGCAAGTTCAGCACTCCTGGCCCCAGCCCTCAAAATGAACGTCTGGTTTCAGGGTACTCGTGCTTTGCACTTGGTGGGAAACACCCGGGTGGTGAGTGCCTCCTGGTTGTGGGTGCTCCTCTGCGGAGAAGGGGAGAGGGTACTGCCCCAAAGCCTCCCAACAAACTTTGCCTGGGAGATTTTTATGAAGGGGTAATATAACAGGTTTTAGGGCAAATTTTGCTTTGGAAGTTCAGGAGCTTGAACAAACTCCATTATTCCCTGAAGCAGCCCTCTAGTTTGTGGCCATGAGCAATCCTTTGGGTCCTCTATTCTGACCTTTTTTTGTTTTCTCTTTTACACTTGCTTTACACCACCAGCTTCAGGGAGGTTTAATCTGGTATACTGAGGTGCTGGCTTTGTTTGGGTAACGAATGTTGAAATAAAGTATGTATTTTTGCCTTTGATTGTGAGGGACACTGTTGAAAAGTTCATGATTTTATGGTAGTTTTTTCAAACTTACTCTCAACCTATAAATTTTATTACTTAATACTGTAATACTTTTACTACTTAATACTTACAGATTTTATAACTGATAACCTTTAACTGACCAACAGTCTAGTTTTGGGATTTAGAGGAAACTGAAATGGAGACCTTGCTAGGTTGTTTTGGGGGAGCGCAGAGTTACTGATAATTACTCAGTTTCAGTGATCTCAGTAAGCATTCCTCATCCAATCAATGATCTAGTGGTGAACATTATAGAACAATATCAAACAAAAGTATTAAGTAGAAGATGCTTATTTCTGTATATGTTCTTAGTCAAAAGCTGAGGATAAGTTTCTATCCTGTATACATCAGTTAAAATTAATTTCTTAAGCAATTTACAATCCAGAATTTCCACAAAATCTAACAATATTGGATGAGACTGTAGACAGGGATAATAGCATAACAGTTAGTATGCCATCTGCTACTTCTAAGGTTTATTTTTTTCATTCTGTAGACTGTTCTTAGCTGAGTAATAAACTTGATAGTCTTGGGTTTGATGAGGAGGTCATTAAGTGTAGGAATGTTAAACTAGCCTGCATGAAATTGCTTCCCTTGGCAGTCCGTGCTCACCTTGAATTTCTGTGTGCCTGGAGACAATAGACAGCCAGCTGGCACTGAGATTTGATGAAAAATGCGCACTCTGTTTCCTTTGGCTCCTTTGAATAACTTGGAGTTTCTATCTTTACGCTGCTGCTGCTATTCTGCCAACTGGAAAGTAGCATCAGGGTGGCTGGGAACAGAAATTTTATGTGAGAGGATCTTATTTTTAAGAAAGGACTGCCTTCCCATTCGAAAAGTGGATGAATCATTAGTATTTAATTTCCATTCTTGCGTTCTTGGAAAATTAATGAGAGTATTTGTGAGATTATTTGAGGGGAGGTGATATTTTTACAGATGCTAGCTTACCAACTATTTGAGAAAATGTCATTCTTTTCACTTTCATGTCAGCAGCAATCACTTAAACATAACGATGATACTAAACTGATCCAATGATGTATAGTTTGTGTACAGCAGTTTCTATTACATCAATAATGTTTTCTATGGGCAAGTCTGCCCCCATTATACAGAATTTTTATTCTAAATATTGACAATGGATTTAATTCTTTCCTGAGCCTGAATTCCACTTCCCTAATGGTCTAGCATCACTCTCAAATTAGGTGTACCAGGTTAGCACAGACATCAGCTCTGCCTTTGAGTGCGCGCTCTCCAGGTCTTCACGCAGCCTCTGTGTTAATGGAGATTGGGTTGGGTCTGGAGCAAGCGCTGGCTCCCACGGGAGGGGGTTGAGGCACAAGGAGGATTTGGGCAGTGTGGGGACAGCCAGCGTGAATCGTGGGGTGCAGCAAGCCGAAGTCCGCATTCAAAAGTGACTATAGGGATATCTGAGAAGGTGCAAGAGAGGAACTGGCATGATGACTTCACTGACTCTAGTTTATTCTCTCAAGAATGACTGCTGAGGTAGGCTGGAGGTCCAGCTGACATGCTGGCTGATGCCAGGAGAAACACAAAGGAAGAGTTGTTTGCAGCCAGAAGCTGGTGCTTGTGCACCACATCCTTTTCAAAGGAGAAATGCCGGTGTTTCATTCTAAACTTGCCAAGAGCAATAGGTCTGATGGCTACTGGCTGGTCTCTTTGCTCATCATAAAAATTTCTTTAGCATGTGAGTTATCTCTGTTTTTACTTGCTCATTTACTAGTTACATGTGAAGTGTCTTTTATAAGAATTGCACAGAGGTTGAGTGAATACTGGGCCTGCACTAACAAAAGTCTCTGTTCTGGTTTCATGTAGTTTGGAGTACTCCTCCATGTGGGATGGCCCCAGATCTTCTATAGAAACCAAGATTTCCAGTGCAAGTGGCCCACAGGACTTACAGCAGCTATGGACTGGAAGAGCTGCCGTAGGTCTAGGTGTCCAGCAGCTCAGTATCCAGAGCTGGTGCCTGGGTTTGGTTTTCACTTTGTTTCCATGGACAGCTGATGGGGCTTTAGGTGGTAATATGTGACCTGTCATCAAATGACTATCTTTGACTCTATCTGTAGTGCCATATCAGAAATACCTGTCCGTGTTCCCTGCAGAAGTCCTGATTAAACAGCATGTCTCCATAGCTGTATCATTACCCATCGCTTTTGATGTGAATTGAAGATGAACAGTGTGACAGAGATCCAGTTAATGGTTAAAGAAGAGGCTCTAGTTAAAATTTCCATTCTGCTTTTCTCTATATTCCACAACGGGTTTTATACTCATTATAAAGAGTTGCAAAGGTATATTTACAAAGGAAGAAGTGAGAGTAAATGATCATGAGCTTAATCACATTATAATTTTCTTCTTGAAACCCATGGTAATTAGTTACTTTTGGCTTTACTCATCAGCCACGCCTCTATCTCATTTCTTGTCTACTGACTCCCCTAATGAAGTCCTCACTGGTTTACCTTATTGTTAATAATATTAATAATGCTAGTTTTGGTCCTGACTGTGTGAGATATATATGTTTATCTCTGACTATTTCTCTAATATGATCCTGATTAGAATACTTAATTTGCAAAATATGTTTTTTAAATCATAAACTTTCATGACTTTAATTAGGGAAATTAAGAGATTACAGATGAGATTTAAAGACTACCCAGGAAGACATAACTGAAAGAATAATTGCTGTTTTGTCCTTTTAATAGTTTTCTAGGTGTAAGACTAGGCAGATGAAAAGGAGCAGTGGGAAGAGAGGAGGATGTTAGCTGAAAGATGAGGGGTGTAAAGTAGCAGTGCCTGCTGTTCTCAAGTATTTATGGCAAGCTTTTTGTCTCTGTAGATGTCATTAGAAGTTGTGACAAACATTTTGCTGAAACATTCCTAAGTAAGTAAAGGCCACTGTGTTACAAATGCCATCCTTCTGCTTGTACTGTTTTTGTAATGCATGCCTAATGATGAAGCTCTGTTAAGAACGGTGTCCTTTTGGTTTTTGCTACTGTTGTGTAGGCAATGCCTTGTTCCTCATTTCTAAAACAAGACCATGCACTATCATGGTATCTTCACATCAGTGAAATGTCTGTAAACAAAGAGTTTCTTGTTTGTCTGTCCTTTGGCTCAAAAAGAGTCAAACTGTTGACTGCCTTGCTTTGGCGGTTTTTGAACATCAACACATTGTTCCATGAAGATTTTTGGAATGGTAGACTAAGGATAGGAGCAGCACAAACTCAGGCTCTCATTACCCACAGAAACACAAAATGTGCTCTCAGACATGAGGCGATGTTCTCATGCCCATGAAAAAGCATATTTATGTATTCAAATGAAATATCCTCTTAAGCAGAGTGGAACTACATGCAGGGATTGCATCAGTCAAGTAGATGCTTTTTCAAAGTATCTTTAGATATTAGCTGAAAAACTGTTCCAAAACAACTACATTTTGTTTGAACATTGCAGCCTGGCATTTTATCTTTTCATGTAGTTATGATCCTCACAAAATATTCTAGAATAAGAATACAGATTTTTATTATTAATATTCTTGTGAACAGTAAAAGTAAAAATGTATTTTAGATAGACTAAAATTTGATGCCTTAAACAATTTTTCCTGGTTAGGCAAAGAAAATACTGTTGACTGATAAATGTATTTTGGCATTAAAGAGCTTTAAAAGTATATTTTTTAAAAAAGATTTTTTTTATTCCTCATAAAAATTTATTCCTTATTTTGCTATTGTCTTAGTTATTTTTCTGCAATTGCCCCATGTCAATCTGACTTTTACCCCTAAGAATAACTGTCTGCAAACAAAATTTGGCTAATTTTCTGCTAATGACAATGTTTCTCTAGAATAAGTTGAAAGTCTTCCAAGACACGTAGAGAGCCAAGACCTCAAGCAGACTGAATCCAATGCAGTAAGGATTTCTGCCCCAAATCCCACCTTTTGCCTCCTTTTTTCTTGTAAGTGAATGTTTCCTGGAGAGCAAGACACTTCTTGGAAAGATAAAATCTGTGTACAACCACCTCTGCTAAAACACTTTGCATCTCATGCTAATCCTCTCTTTAGTGTGTGGTCTCACGACCAAGAGCACATTTAATTCTTCAGATTCCTAATTTTGAAATGTTGCCAGTGCACTAGGGAGGCCTCTTGTGATTGCTCTTCAATCACGGTGTACAAATGTTGAGTTTTGAAGGAAATTAGCAGCCGGGGAGCTGTGAAATGTGTGTTGTAGTTTCAGAAGGAGAGAGACGAGTTTTTGTGTGGCTGATGTTGCTCAGGTTCCCATACAAGTTCGCTGTGGTCGGTTAGCACATACTCGGCAAGTCTCAAACCAGCCGCATTCTTGCATTAACATCAGAGACGTGTAGTGTTGTTGAAACTCGCACAAAAAAGTTAGGATGTGTTGTTAGAAAGTGAGCACAACCAAATGTGTGGGTCTAGACTCTAGGTGTATCTGGAAAATCTGAAGAAGAGGAGATGGAGACAGACTGACAGTGCTGTTCAGATATTAAAGGAACACATTATACACCATATTCCTGTTCAAGCAAGAACCTGTCAGCTGGGAATCAGTACCTGTTTTTTTTGCCTATCCTGTGTACACGAGGCCAGCCCCACTCACAGGTGCTGCTCAGCTTTCTTCCTCACGACTGCTCTTGTAAATAGGGGCTGCAGAACTGGGCTCTCAATGCATTCCTTACAGCATAACCTTGAACTTTTGGATACTGATGACAAACAGGTAGAGAACAAACTCTTTTTTTAAAGCAGGGCCCTAAAGACAAGCTTATCTAGCTATACCACTCAACTCTTCCTTTTTTTAATGCTAAACATATAGATTGACATCTAGGAACAAGCGGTTAAAATAGGCCATGTTATTTTTCCATTTAACTTTAGCAGTGCCTTTCCACACAGTAAGAGAGATCCTTAAAGGGATGAGCCAGCAGTGTCAGAAGGAAATGGAGCCTTGTGCTTGGTTTCTAATCTTCACTTCAGCACAAAATATGTGGATGTATATACATATGAATGCTGTCTTTTAAACAATTCAAATAGTACTTTGCCAAATGCGAGTGCAGTCCTACTGCTGTACAGGTATAATCTCCCACAGAGTTTATTTCTCTCCCACTGTGGCCTAAGTAATATATCATTTCCAGGAACTTTTAATTTCTTGCAGATGCACTTTAAGATATTTGGCTGTATTTCATCAAGTTGCAGGTTACCTTGTTATTGTTGGTCCCTGATTTTAGGACATTAAAAGCCCTAGGTTGCAAATTTACCAGTCTGCCAAAGAGCTATGTGTTACTGGTGCTATATTTCTGGTTTAATGATTGCTTACCCTATCACAGCAACATTATTCAGACCCTTTCAGGGCTGATTGCTCCCAGAGCTGTTGCTCTGTAGTGCACAGCACTAAATAAATTGATCTTCTATACCCCAAAAGGCAGTGGAATAGAAGATTAAACTGGGATGTCATCGTTGTATTAATTTCCCAGGGAGGAAACAGTGAACTTACTTGAATCAGACTGTCTGCTGTTGCTAAGATACTGACATATGAACAAAACTTCGTAGCCGGGAAAAAAAAAGCGAACACATGTTGAAAGAATCAGCCCTAGGCACTCAATCTCTTCCCAGAGTAGAAAGCTATCATCCATCAACACAAGCACCAGAGGGCTACATGTGATCTTAACAAGCACTTTAACATACCGGTGATGCAGCTCAACAGAGGTGAATTTGTCCAGAAGGTGTTTAAAGCAAATGTCCATGTGTAAATTTGTCACACTACATTGCCTAAGCCAACACTGGTTTAGCTGGTGCTTCAGGGCTCTCTCTCTCTCTAAGTATGCATGTATGTATGTGTTACGCAGACAATAATTGATGTTTCCCTTCGTTGTATATTCAGACTTGCTTCACGGGGCAGGCAAGAGATGCTGCAACAAGTCAGAGTCCAAAGTGCTGACTGAAAAGCCTTTATCTTATACCATTCAGAATTCTCTGAGATTCTTAATAATTAAAAGCTTATAGTTACTAGGCTACAAACAACACAGTTCATCAAAAAGATTCAATAAGCTGTGAAGTGAGAAACCTTACTAAGCTGGCTCTTTGCAATTCAAGCAAAGACAATAATGGATCTTGTTCAGGCAAACACATGATTAAATCTGACAGTGCACATTAAACATTTGATGTGGGCAACAGTCAATACTAATGGAATCCGTTAGTGGCAATATCCTCTGAAGCATCTGGTAGGTGAGGGGGATTGAGAATAGTGAAAAGATGAGTACATTAACAAGCCGGTACTGTGGTGAATGCTAAAACCCTTCGCAAACAGCAGAAGGATTAGCAAAAGTAAAAGAATCACAGGCTGTGAATTAATGGGACTTCAGTAAAGACAGATGCAAAAATGACTGAAGAGGTAAACTGAATTGGTTTTTGTTACTATAGTTCAATAAATTTCTTTCTTTCCTCATGCAACGTAACTAGCCCTCTGTTGTTAATGGTGTGTGTAAGAGCTCAATTTCATGGGAAATGGAATTGCCAGAGAAATCGAGTCACAGAAATAAATCCGTGTCGGATAGCTGGAGGTCAGACCAGAAAACAAACCTAAAGAAAATAGGACCTGTGCCAATTATTTCATAAACTATTTGTAGTAGCGATGGTGTTAAACCTGCTTCTAACAGCATTGTGCAGTGGACACTATGCTGAGGAAGGCAAAATTTAGTATTATTTCCAAGAATGGGCTGAACTTCAAATACCTACAAAAGTTCAGTGTTTTTGAAAACTACCTGTCAGAGAGGTGGAACGGATTAGTTTATGCACTGGAGTGGTTCTGTGGTAACGGTTGCTGGAACATCCTAGACGTTCGCACTCGAGGGCAGACTGATGCTATGCTTGAACTCGTTCCTTAAGATCTAATCCTCTCCTGGTCCCTTGGCACTAAGGAACTGTATCCTCTCGGAAAGGCTACCAGAGAATTGCTTCTTGCATAGAGAAACTCTACTGGTGGAAGCAGAAGAGCAGAAGTCTTCCCTTTTTTTTTGCAGCTATGCCCATCAGCAGGCACAGACCCTTTGCAGGCCTTAGAGCATGCACGGTATAGCTTCTTGCTGCAGAAATACCTGTTTTAAATCCTGCCTGTTAACAGCTGGTCATATTTGGGCAGTTTGCTTTCTAGCAAGGGTGAGATGTTTGTTTCTGGTGGTTGTACCTACAAGGTGCAAACCACCTTCTGCTGCCCACCTGTCCTGGGTTCACTGGGCTGTTACAGACAGCTGTCACTTCACCATCGCCCCTGTTTCCCTGGGTTACACGAGCTGCTTTAGTGAGCCCGTGCAACTCATTCTGTGGCTCAGTTACTCAGTTCTTCACCTGCCTTACAGTAATGCATCATTTCCGTCTTATTTTATATGCTCTGAGTCAGAGAAATATCTCCACGTGTATATATAGATAAATATATATATTATGAAATAATATAACAGCAAAACCTTTTGGGCTTTACAAATCCAGAATGACATGTGGCTGTTAAGCAATACACTGAAAAATCGCAGAGCTCTGAAATGCAAACGTGGACACCGTGACCTTAGACATTGTGTTATGTGCTTTACTGAGCAAGTTCAAGTGTGGCTGGACATTTCTGACTCTTTGAGAAAGTCTCCTCCTGCGGTCCAGGCTGAGTTCTCACTGTGTTCTTGTCTGCCAGGTGTGTTTCACGGGTCTGAGATCAGTCACTGGAGCTTTGTGATCATAACTGAGCTCTTTGCTTTTCCCATCTGACTTAATCATGCTTCGCTTCCTGAGCCCTTACAGGACATCACTAATTTGTGAGAGGTATAGGGATGTTCAAATTGCATCTAGAATGTTCATTTAGTGAAGACTGGATGGCGAGACGTGATAAGCTATAACCATGAGGGAACATCATTTTTCCTGTTTTGTTATTGCTGATAATTCTAACTATTGGTGAAGTGTCACTGAAACACAGATGTCTCTACATATCCCTTGCCGTGGGCCCCCTGCAAATCTAGCATCCCTCTAGAATGTTACTTAGGTAACGTTGCCATCTGGACATTTTGGAGAGACCTACTCCTGAGAAAAGAGTTATTCACTCCTGAGAAAACAACTCTTACTTGTGGAGGCTCAGCTCAGCATCTTTGCTAAGGCGCAGGAGGCTCCTAGCTCGGCAGCTGGTATGTCTTGGAGCTGTAAATGCCGACTGCAGAATCAGGCGCATCTCAAAACCCTCACTATGCTCAGCCCTTGTTTACAAATTTTTACATTTAACCTTTTATTTTTTAAGATTCTAATGGAATTATGGCCTTAACCCAGCCTCCTGGAAGACTCTTTCGAACGGACTTGTCCCGACAGCTCCTCTTGGATTGGCTCTTGAACAGTTTACCCAATAAAGAAAATTAATCACATTAAAGAAGTCACCTATTTAGACCTGCATTTAGTAGGCTTTAAGTCATGTTTTGCATGCTGTTCAACTCCTTGGAGTTGCTATTTTTTTCCTGTTTTCAGAATAAACAAAAGGAGGTGTGAGTAACAATTGTATTATGCACTTTTAAATGATTTTTTTAAATTATGTAAGGCCGACATTCCAAGTTATCCTGAGAAAAATCTGGAATAATTTCTTTGGAGCTAATGAAATTAAAGTAGTGGAAAAATGTAGGTGACATCAGAATCTAACACAACAAGCTAAGAAATACTGGAAAAATTAATCACAATAGGAATGAATCAAGTGTTAAATTTCTTTCACAGTCTAATATGGTATTTAAATCAACATTAGCTAAAATTAAAAAAATAACCCTGTTCTGGATGAGCAGTTGCATTGCTTGCAAGCTGCTTCACAGAGAGCCATTACATATGTGTTCATTTGCAAGTGCCTTGATTCCACATTCTACTTCCATCTTCCTCTTTAAATTGCATTAGTTAAAATTCTCCATAAAATTAAGATGTGTTGTTAAAGTGAGGACTAGCACTGCTTGCTGGAATATATTTTATTCCCTATTACACTGCCTTGAACCTAGAATAATTATAGCAATGAAATTAGTTCAGATTTATGCCATCTTCCGTCAGAAGAGAATCTGAGTTTGGAAAGTGTGCTTCTGTTGTCATGTAACTTTGTCATTCCTATGAAGCGATGCTGATGTGTCTCAGGCAGAGAAGACCAACTCAGGCAAGACTATCAGTGCTGTTGTGGAAAGTCATTTGCATTTAACATGCTTTTGAGATGTAGCACAATCTTGTAATATTTTCTACTTTGAGACCCTTAAACCACTGGAATTCTTGCTGTGTGGTTCAGCCAAGTCTCTAATTTTTTGTCATTTCAAAGCAGCTGGGAAGCGGAGCGTTGGGAGGAGGGTGTCCCATGCCAAGAGGGAGTTGTTCAGCACAGGGCTTTGCCAGTACTGCCCCTACGTAATACCAGATGAAAATTGCAGTGGCAGAAGTGGGCGATGAAAAAAGTGCACAGCAGAAGAGCATGGTGATATCTGGGTGGATCTTATAAGGGTGGTGGGAAGAGCTGGGCTGAAACCCAACGACTGAGCTGCTGAAAGCATCATGGTTGATTGCAGCTGTAAGGAGTGTTTTCCTTTGCTCCCTTTCACACGTCTCCCAAATTGCCTAGCACTAATTCCAAGGGCCATCACTGCTTTGTGGGAATGGAAGGCTGTTGCAGAGACAAATGGCACTTATTTGCTTTATCCTAAAGCCAAGCATTTTGTGGATATCAAAAGACGGTTGGGTCTGAGAGCTTCATATGTTACGAAGGTGGCTAAGCATATACATTTTATAATGGGCAAGAATCTTGCACTAAGTTCTCCAGGAAGCATGACTATATTTTTAAAAAATGCAGTAACATGCCTGCATTCACCAACCTGCAGCCTGATTTCAAGGCACCTCATGATGCAACTTATATTTTGGAGAGCTGTATCAAATCCGTGTACAGTTTTCAAGCTGAGACAGCTTGTGTGGCATTCATCTCACCTACCTTTGTAATTCCTAGTAATAAGGCTCTATCTCTAATCAGTGGAAGCAGAGTGAAACCTCTGGATTGCATTTACCTGCTCATAAGATAGAGTGAGTTGTTCTCCCAAGCAACTTGTTTTTCTTTACTGACTCTAAGGCAACCCAGAGGACAAGCTAGCTCTTACATAGCTGATGTCGGTTGAAAAATATTCTGCTCACATTATACCACATCCCTAAGGAAAAATGTACCCACCTGCTGCCTCTGCATCTTTCCTTCACACTAGTATGCAAAAAGTATTTAAACTGTGTGAGGAATCCCGCATCAGCCAGAACTTTGAGAACTGCACCGCCTCTTCTATGAATGGATCGGTGGAAAGGTTCTCGATCTCCACAGGCTGGGTTTTAGGACACAAGGTCTAAACTAGAATGAAAACCCTCCCATCTGTTTGGTGAAGCATGCTAACTGAAAAGATGTAAAAATAAAGTTGCCCTTTCACGGTAGATTTTTGCAGGCTGGGTCCATTTCCTTCAGTTTTACTTTCTCTTTGCTACACCTCTAACCCGCAAAGAAAGAGCAAAACCATTTCTCTTTGAAGGTAATTTCCAAAAAGGAACTGCACTAAACTCAGGCTAATTCATTCAACCTGCCTGGAAACCCTGGAGCCCCTTTCTCTCACGAAACCCGTAGAAGTCAGGGCTGAAGTGGCAGACCCCGACCAAGTCCCTGACCCCAACCTCCGACTCGCTGCCTTTCTCGCAGCCGACCTGCCTCCCCCTGCACAGCAGCAACCAAGCATCATTCTCATCCCGAATGAGAATAAGGGAATAAGATTTCTTGAGAGAGTTATCAGACATGCCTGACAACATTTTCCTATCAATTACACTCACTTAGGTGCTATCTAGTAGATGTTGCTGACTTGTATCTAGTGGCCTGGCAGGTTTGGTAGCTGTGGAAAAAAATCACAACTATAACTGGTTTCAGTATAGCAGCTTTGTTCCCGAGTTCAGCGGGGAAACCAAGGCCACAAGGACTTTCCTCATGAAGTCCGTCCAGATTAAAAACAGAACAGTCAGCCAAAATGGTGTAGGAAGCTTATTTATTTGACTTTTAGGTGCTTAATGTCTGATTACAAAGCGTATGTAAATCTTTTGTATTCCCTGGCTGTCGAAATGTGATTACTTATTCTTTTATTACTTCCTTCTCAGATCAACATTTTGTTTACTTAAAGACAGGAACAACCTGCATAGGTAAAATTCAGGCATAGGGAATTAAAGAAACTGAGTCTGAGACTGATGTAAATGAATGGTGTCCTCGTTATACATTGTGTTTAGGTTTTCTGTCCTGTAGTACGTGAAACCTCTATCTCCCTGCAGAGGGAGTTCATCGTGTGAAAACAGCTAGCGAGTGTTTAGCAATTAAAAAACTAATTGTCAGTAAATAGAACTCTGAAAATCATAAACGGATATTTGAGCATTTAACTGTTAGTAGAATTCATTTTCTGGGTAGTACTTCTGTCTGTATTACATTGTGCCTGAGATCACAAATAACTTCTCACATCATGCAGCTATTAAATAACTATTACGTCGTAGCATTTAATACACTTTCAGCAGTAAGTTAAAACTTCCTACTATGTATCACGGAGCTGATGAAACATCAATACTAACCGTATCGTAACGAAGAAAGTCCTTCCAGGTAGCTCCCAGGCTCCCCAGGACATCATGACTGCATGCACACAGGTGGCTTAAGTGACTTTTCTCCTCTTTTTGTGTCTGGTGGGGGTTCTTGTCAGCTGGATCCCCAGCATTTGGAAAGGAAGAAAGTTGGTGTCGTGAGGCAGAGGAGGTTTTGTATCATGGCACTCATTAAGTGTGGGTAGGTTAGTCTTTAGGTAGACCCTGCGTTTCCCTTGTGAATAAGTTTCTGATCTCACTCATTGCCTTACCTGTGCAGCTGGAACCCATGCCGACAGTCCCTGACAGAGTCCGGGTGGGTTTGGCAGAGGAAAACCAGGTGGCCCAGCTGCCTACATCAGGTCAAGCACAAATTGGAGCAAACAATAACAATCTCGATACAGTTAACAGCATATCAACTTGCAAATTAGAGACGAAGAAAAATATACTTTGCCTGAATAAAAATTGATGGGAAAGCCCCATACCCTCAACCCACGCAGTGTCTTGCTCAATGCAAAAATCATTATCAGTTTCCTCATGAAAAAAACTCCAAACCAGCAGGTTTAGACATATGTATGTATATCTGGCTAGAAGCTTCTGAAGAATTTCCCCCAAAGCTTGGCTGAAACCTGCCAAAAACTTTTCCAACCACAAGAAAAACATAAACAAACAAACTCCAGTTTTGCGTGAAGCAGATACTTCAAATGAAAGTGCTAATTGAATCCCAGATCTGATAAACAGATTGATGGAAACTTTTCAAGTAAGTCTTCTGGTGAGAATAGGCTCAGCCAACCCACCCAGGCCGTAGCTTCTCCTTGAGCTGCGTTGGCCCCAGCTGCGCAGTACCAAGCGGCAGGGACGAGGCCTGAGGGCTCCTTACAGGGTGAGAGTGAAAGAAATAAAACATGGAGCCATTCCAAATACTTCGTGTTTGCAAGACGGGAAGATGAGGGAAGTGTGGAGTCTTATTTCCACCGTGCACCATGCAGCAGATTGAGTTCCTCCCTGGGCAATAGGGATAACGCAAGGCTCAGCTCTTTACCAGAAAACTTTGGAGGCTGCAGAGCAGCATCTTGCTTCTCCGTTTTAGGCAGCTGCTTAATCACTGCTTAATCACCTGAGGTGGTTGCCAAATTCCTTCTGAGGGACTAAATTAGGGATTATTTAGGGAGTTTTTCTCCCTGGATATAGCTTTTATGAAAGCAACACACATGACTAATTGCAAAGTAATAAAAGCTGGAGGCTCAAATTAAACTTTATGAAAAAGCTGAAGAAAATGTTGTATTTTGGTATTTGTTTTGACACAGTAAATCCTGGGTAAGCAAACGTAAAATCAGCTTGTGTCGTCCTGAATATAAGCATTTACTGCAGTGGTGTTGATGATCATGGGTTCGTTTGCGCCAAGCTTTCCCATTTGCACTGCATTTTTGCAGAAGGCCCCTGCACATGTCTGTTAGCTGGGCAGCGCTCGGAGCTGCGGGCTTGGAATCAGCCTGAGACAGAGCTCTTCTCCTCTGACCGATGGGCTCTTGCAGGCCTCTGCTTGCGGCATTGCTGTCCCACAAAATGTCAAGGAAAAGTCACCTAACAACTTTGGTTTTGACTTTTAGCTAGTATCTGGGGCCCAGCGTGTGTGAATATTACCCAGACTGAACAGGTCAACGTTTCTGCTCTTTAGACAAAATGGAAACCCTGCTATAAAGGGAAATCAGAGCTGGTTTGGAGATGGATAGTAATATTACTGCCATTTCTGCTGCTGTCTAGAAGAGGACCTCCCATGATCACATCCAGACAGCACTGAAGAAAAAGAAATCCCCAGTTTGTATGCAGAGGAGACCGAAGCTGATTTGATCGTTGAAAGAAAAAAGAGATGTGGAGAGGGAGGCTGGGAGCAGTTGGCACTGGAAACGGGAGAGGCAGCCGGCAGGCATTGCAGTGCCATATCAGCATTGAACATTGTGGTGACATGGGGTTCAGCCCAAGGTGACTACTCGGTGTTTACTCAGTGCCTTAGCAGGTTTTCCGTCCTGGTTTCACTCTTTATGTCAATTAGTTTAAAGCTAGCTTGGCTACGTTAACAAAGGCTCCATCTGCAGAAGCAACTGCAATGTCGATCAACCTGGAATGGGCGTATGGGAGTTGGAGACCAGATGAGGCTGAGCCTGGCTGAGAAAATTGAGACTTAAGATGAGGAGACTAAAAGGTGGGGCCAGGGATGGATGGGATAGAAATGTGATGCAGAGGAGATCAGACTGGAATGGGCAGTGAAGAGATGCTCTCCGATTTGGTGTGAGGCAGTGCGATGCACGCTGAGCAATGCGGAAAGCACAAAACCTGAAGTAATTCGTCTGTCAGTGATCAGTGCTCATCCGAAGCACAGAGTGCACTCGAGCCCTCTGAAAAGAGCTGTGTATGAGCTGTGATAAAAGACAATGTCATAAAAAGTGCACAGAAAGAGGCTTTGTGAAGGCTGCACAGGGAATCTTAATCACAGCCTTTCTTGACTTTGAAGCAGAGTTGCCAGCCACGCTCTGTTGTCATGCGTTTTTCTGTGCATAAAATAAGCTCCTGTAGATTGCCAAGTAAAAATACACTGTATGTTTTTGGATGTAAGTGCAAAAATCTAGATTAGGGAGGATTACCACATCTTCCATAGCACAGCATGGGAAACAGGCTGTACAACAAGTTTTTGGTTTGTGTAATTTTTTGCTGGAAAAGTCCCATATTGGTACCGACTCGAGGCAGAATGTCAGAAAAAGTGGTTTATTGAATGGGACTAATATAGGGAAATTTGCTTGGTGAATAAAAACCCCATTGCTCTAGAAGTTGAATCTTTTTTCTCTAATCTTTTTTTTTTTTTCTTGAGAGGATTGATGAATTCTTTATATTTTCACTTCCTAAAACATGCATGTAATAGACAAGATAGAATATGCCTTTCTCATATAACTTTTTTTTTTTAACATGGTGAATTAAATCTGCTGATCAATAGCCCACTGAGTTCAACAGATCTTTTTGATCTTTATCCTTTGGCTGAGGTGCTAAATGCAAACTCCTTTGACTGATATTAGCACAATTAATGCAGGTAATCTGCTCTCTAGTCCTTGATGATCTATGCTATCTACTATCTAATAATCTATGTGAGAGTAAAACCTGATCTGATGTTACACATAACATCAGCAGTATGAAGAGGTGTGACATTCAAATGAAAAATGAGACTGTTTGCCTTTTAATAGCTTATAGGGAAGTGCGGTATATATAACAAAAAAATACGGATTTTCCCCCTACATTTCTAAAACTTCTGTGACAGGCAATGTCATAGAAAAGTTCTGGTCTTTATCTCCAAGGCAGCTGTATATGAATGTTTACGAGTGTATATGAGACAACGTATATATTGTCTATGTGAAAATTCAGCTAAATCTATTGATGTATGGAAGTCAATAAAACATGACATTACGACTCATTACGTTGCTAGTTTGCTTTCCAGTATTTCGTGAAAGGCCCTC